>NC_089860.1:15411212-15656212 GCF_036373705.1 Amia ocellicauda
CATGGACAAATGGCACCACATTGTATCAGACAATTTGCAAAACGTTTGAAATCGAGGATGTCCAGTTCCTGATGTAGGCCTAAGTACTTTAATAGAGGTCATCAAAGGCTAGACCTCTGAAAAATAAAATAAAATCAAGACACCTTCTGCCCATTTTGTGGACAGTGGTACTAGTGAGAGTGACAGGGATGTGGAGGAGAATGACACAGGTCAGAAGAGACTCAATCCAATGGCGGATTCATAAAATAAGGGACACCGGGGGGTGAAGGGCAGACCTAGACTTCTTCTGTATACAAATGGAACAGTGATTCTTCATTACTCTCAGCGTGGTTTGGGACAAATAATCGAAATAGGCACTACACAACCTAGCCCATAGGTCAGACTACAGACATAAGTAAGCATGAAGAGATTCAGAATAAACCTTTCATGCTAACATAATTCTTTGTTCATGAGTTAAAAAAATAAAGTGAATTTTAGTGGCTTGAATCTGACCTTACTTTATCTTTGGCTGTAGAGGTGGAAAACAGAAAAGCATGAACACTTTTTTGTCCTTTTGTAACGAAGTGTACACCTGTCATAGGACCATATCTGCGATAGTTTTGCAATTTACTTTTTGCTACATTTCAAATGACAAGAAAAGTCTCAACGCTTTGCTGCGGCACCCATTCATCAAATAAATGTATTTCATTGTTTTGAAACACACATTGTCATTAAAACATGAAACAATCCCGAATGCTTCATATCTAATTTATTGCAATGAAATCCATAACATCCATAACATAAAACTCATCCTAACAACTGGTACAGCTCATCAATTATAATTTGAAATGACAGTGATAGCATATGTATGTCTGGTCTCCAATTTTAAAGTAAAGGAAAGTGCAGTAAAAAATGTGAACAGGAAAAAAAAAAAAAAAACTAAAATGCACACAGTCCTGCATTATGCAATATATTTCAAGGACAGACATTGTGTTTATTCCAAAAATGACTAGAGATTCCTTATAATTATGTTTTGTGAATCTATTTAAAACAGACAAGTTATTTTTAGCATAAAAAGCGTGTTCTATGATTCACATGAAATCAATATTGAAGTTACAGTGCCATCTGCTTTGTACTTTTAAAGATGTCACTTTGCTTGTCAGTGAAGTACAAGGGTACTGACCATGAAGTACTGACGAAATGTCTCCGGGCAACAGACTCACCCCAGCGTGCGAACAGGTCCACGAGGAAATTTACATGCATTTGTACGTGGTCCTCACTGCCTTCAATGCAGCTACCGTACTGCTTGCACCATTAGTTAAAACTACGGAATTAAAATAAGGATCTCATTGTAAAGCAGTGTCACCTGTTCACTGCTGTCAAGAATCTCCCCAAAAAACAATACAATTACATTTAAATTATGTAAAATTATGTAGAATTATGTATATAGAAAAAATAACAGCAGGACCAAGCTATTTTTATTTCTGTTGTCAAAAATGTTTTGTTAAGGATTCTAGTTCTAAGTCATTGTACTTTTTAGTTGCATTAAAAACGATAGGTTGCGTATGCAATCATGGTTATCTGAGAAAAGAAGCACTGCCCAAGGGGGAGGGGTTTCAGACAAAGACATTTGTCTATCAAAGCTGCCTGTTATTTACTGTATTCTTTTTTGGTCTGTATAATGAGTGTTGTGTGTTACATGCATGTTCTGTATATCAAATAAAAGGACATTATATTTTCAATATATAGGAACACATTTTCAATATATTATAAATCTATGCAATAATAATGCAATATAATGTCAAACATGAATGTGCCTATTGACTGTTACTACAACAAGCCAGATTAAACCAGTCACAGAATGCTCTGTGTTATGTTGGCTGAAGAAATTACCAAAATAT
Organism: Amia ocellicauda; assembly: GCF_036373705.1. NCBI lineage: Eukaryota > Metazoa > Chordata > Actinopteri > Amiiformes > Amiidae > Amia > Amia ocellicauda. The sequence goes on from NC_089860.1 coordinate 15,413,093, forward strand.
ACATGAGTGTTATTAGCTACCTGTACTCTATTGTTCCAAAGAAAATGTTTGAATGGTTACAAAATTCTGGATGCTATGATACTTGCGTTTACTGCTCCGGCCCATTTGATCTGGAGTGAAGATTGTGCATCTTTATGAAAGGAATGCTAATGTATGATATTTTTTTTTTTTGCATGGTATCAAATTGGTATCCAGTATCGTAACATCGAACTGGGATGGTATCGAAGTATCGAAGTGACAACCCTAATCTGTACTACCAGCCAGCTGAAAAATTTCTGTTTCTTATTCACAAACACAGAGGCTCTCACATGTCTTGACGAACCAAAACAATGGGCAAAAACAGGAAGTCTCTGTGCAGATGTCACCTTTTATACAAACAGGAAGCGGAAGAGTACTGTTTGAGTGACGGGCACAGGGGCCAATGGCAACTTTGATAGACAAATGTCTTCGATACGTTCCAGCGAATGAGCGCTGAAACCCCTCCCTCATGGGCAGTGCTTCTAACTCGAAAGATAACCAGGGAACGTAAACTATATTTAAAACATAGCACTACATACTTTTTCTGAATTTAGAAATTAATCAGATACAGAAAGGGTTAACACACTTTAACAACCTAATTGTATCTGCATTGAAATTGACTTTACCTGTTCAGACTAAGCTACTGTAATCAGCGGAGTCATCAATGGCCTCAATGTCTGTATCACAGACATTCTAAGAAGTAACAACACATGGAATTAACTTCCTCAGAGCCCCCAAGGAGACAGCTCAGCCAGAGAGAAGCTGACATTAAAAAAAAAAAGAAAATGAGAGGCTTCCTCAATAGGTATAGTGAGCCTACTTTAGCACAGTAAATACAACAGAATTATGGTTAACTAATGAGAAATACAATCTTCAGCAAACTTGTAATAGTACTTCCAACAAGGTGCTCACTTATTAATTCAGAATATGTTCCATTTCAGGCTATATAAAAGTAACTGTAGGCATGTTAGTAGACAACTAGTAGAAATGTAAACCTATTGTATAGTTAATCTTAGGTATTTGTATACACTAAGTACATCTGATGCTGCAGAGCGCATCTGACTACAGAAATAGTATTCCATGAACATTTTACAATCGTATTCACGGCTGATCAGAATTTTGGGGTCACATTGTTACCATTCACTGGAAGGATATCAAATATGTCGATTGTGTACTCAAGCTTTGCCTTCAGAAAATATACTTTGAGAGAAATTGCATGATAATTTGACTTAATTGCAACATACAGCAATGATCATGGTGCGACATAAGGGAATGTGTGACGCAGGGGTCAAGTTCTGTCGATGAGGATTCTTCACTAGATTACATGCCGTAAGGGGCATGTGAAAACTTTAAACTTATCTCATCGCGGCTGATTTGTTTACATCGGAAAAGGACATGTGACCTACAAAGTATTCATTTCCAACAATATTTAGCACCCAACAGTCCTCGGAAAGTTTCTATCAGCACCCACCAGGTTGACAATCTGTCAGCACCCCCTCACACCTTAGTCGAAAATCCATCAGAATCCCCTCTGGTTGGCGATCCAGTACATTTTCTACCACTGCACCACTGCTTATAACCCTGCATAACCTTCACACAAAAAGGTAGGAATATTCTTTGTGGGGCAGGTAAAATTTCAAGGCACCAGCCCTGTTGGGCAACCAGAATTGAACAATTATGTCAGACTCTGAAAGGTCACCAGCTGACCCAGAAATCCAGACAAGAAATCGTAAAAATGAAATGCTGGCCTTCTTATTGTGCCAGCTCACAATCCGGAAATAAATATATTTAAATAGAAGATATTGTACATTAAAAAGGAACAAATACAATCCCATACTTCACGCAATACGCAATAACCCCAGGAAGGTTACACAGGTTTATTTACTTACATCAGAAGCATATCAAAATAAAGAATCTTTATGTGGTGGTTAATACACTTTCATACAAATCAAGAAGTTTATTATGAGTATATTAACATATTTATATGAAACATGGAAAGAATTATAATCCTTTTTTTTTAATTAGGTACTTTAAATTCAGGAAGAAAACTGAAATCCTAGTTAATGAAACAGAATTTCATGTTCAGATATTCATACAGTTAAATCAGCCCATAAAATTATGAGTTACTGCGTATACCATAACAAAAGTTGTAGTTTTTTTAATAGAGTATGAATTACAATAAACTCAAAAATGGCCATTTTCAATCCTTAAAAAAGTATAATGTGATCCTCTAACCAAAAGTTGGAACACACAATAAATGGTAGGATTTACTTCAATACTGAAATCTCTCTGCTTATGCTGATTATTATTCATCTTGGCAAATGACATGAGTCTTAAATATAATTTGGGTGTATTCTAAGATTAATTATAAAATTAATTTGCCAATTCAGTTTTACAAGGGAAACATGCCTTCAATCAAGTTGGAAGTGCACAGTAAGACTTACTAGAAAGCAGACATAAATTACACCATCTGCATCTCAGAATAGTTTTTCACTTGAATACTGAAAAGCTATACAATTAAGACTGAATACCAATTGAAATGGACTCATGGACTCTGTTAAGTGTTGAAAAAAAACGTACAAATATTTCAATTCACATTTATGCGTTTATAAGGAAAGGTTTAATTTGTATAATAATAATAATTATTAATACTACTACTACTACTACTACTAATAATAATAATAATAATAATAATAATAATAATAATTACCCTTTAATTATTAAAAAGATTGAATATGTTATATGGTTCTCATTATACGTTGTATTTGCCTCAGGTCCAATCAAGCTGAATTCTGGTCCAGCTTCAGGAAGTAATGCAAGATCTTCCAGAATTGATGAAGCCTCAATACAATAATTTCTCCTGGTGTTCACACCCATGCACAGTGAGAGAGATAAGCAACACTCTGCAACATTTGTATATAGCAGATCAATACACCTCACGGTCACTGATCCTCTTCAAACATTATTTGTCATCTAATCCAAGGCGGGAAAGGCCCAACGGGAGCAATAGTGGCTGCAATTAAAGGGGCAATTAGGTTTGCCTGCTCATAATACAATGTCCTGTCACTGAGCACGGAGATGCACTTAAACAGCATTAATCTTTCAGATGAATGTCAGTAATATGAGGGGCTGTCAGGGAACACAATTGTATTTATGAAGAAAATTACAGCATGTTCACAGTAATGATCTCTGGAAGATGAACCCCCCACAAAAAAAAAATAACCTACTGCCTAGAAAACATCAGTCATGCTGAGCAATACTGCAGCATGTAAGCCTCTACTCACAAACGGATATTTAGAGGGAAAAGCTTTGTGCTGTCTTTTCCTTTGCTTTTTTAAAGATAGATACATATGAGTATAGTATTTTTGAATATGTTATATGGTTTAGACAAAGAAAAAGCTTCCTCTACATACAATTTACGTCCAATACATTAAAAATAAAATGAAACAAATCTAAATGAAGTGCATGCAGCAACATTGGAACCTCATTTTAAATTCACCGTAAGCTGTTGCATTTTGTCTTCTGCACTGTGCTGTGAATAACAGCCGAACTACAGGAATGGGAATGAGAGCATCAATTTGAGTTGTAAATAAGGCCAATGTTATCTAAGGTACTGGAACGCCATTTGCTGACCGTTCATACTTTTCATAACATGGTGCACAAGGCCGCAAATACTCTTGAATATATATGTAATGTGACATACTGAAGCAATCTGCACTGTCAGTTCTCGTAATATTCTGCGGTGACTGCCCTAACCTCTACCAAATGATGTACCTTGTCATACTGCTGTGATGGTAAGGCATTGGCTCATGGACAGTCTGCAACAGCCAGTAAATAGAATTTCAGTTTTATTGAAGCCCCTTGGATATCATAAAAGCTCAGAAATTGAACAATAAAAAAAAAATCTCAGGAAAGTAACTGTGGCTCAATACTGTGCCTAATTTTGAATCCCGAGCACATTTTTTCTTTTTTTCACTTTTCATCTCAAATTTCATCTTAGGACGTCTTATCAAGCAGTATCTCCAAGAACAAAGGTTCCAGCGATTCTGCACTGAAAGTTCAGTAATTTAAATGCTTCTAATTTCACATTTATGAGTCTGTAACACATGACTTTGTAGATTAAATGCCATCAGAAAGATAACAAAAAATATTTTCATCATCACTTTTTTCATTTAATAGGTATGGGGGAGTACAGGATGCAAATATATTCCTCCCCCAGGCCTCCTGTACATTGGTAATGAAATGTCTTATTTCTAATCTGTTTTCAAGTCACTGATCCAGTTGAATTTTATACTGACTTAATTAGAACTGCTGTATAGCTTTTCAGTTAAACAATCCAAGTGGTGTTTGAGTGCCTGTGCATATTAAATACTTAAATTCAGCTGTCACTAATTAATCTACAAGGGTCAGAAAACAGGTAAGACAACTAAAATATTTTTTTCTTTCAAATGTTATGTTGTCAAATTAAGTCAATATGTTCTGATGCAGCAAAAGACAGATACAGAGATGGCCATTTGGTGAATTACCCACATGTTATATGTTATTTTGTAACCACTGGGGAAGTTGGATATACATATATATTCACAGCAAAACATACCTGTGTAAAGTATTGAATGAGAGTTTGATCCATGTATTTACACTCTTCAAGCACAATTGGATTCATGGATGACATGGAAGAAGGCTTGTTTCTTACAAGCTCACACAGCTATTGACTAATGGGGACCAGTTTCTTCAAAACGTGTTAATTTCACAGTCTAATCGGGTGTGTTTACAACATTGTGGTAAGTAAAATTAACCAGGCATTTTCACATACATCACATTTTCTTGGTCAAACATGCATTTTAATTCGTAATGTCTGATTTTGGGGTGTGCATTTTATTCTTGGACATTGTAAGAGGTTGTGTATCGACTCCTGTGATTACACAATGCACAATATTCTGCTGTGATATTATTTTAGCATCCAGAATAGCTCATGACCCTTTGGTGATGTTAGTCAGACAAATATAAGTGGACACACAATATCGATCATGTAAAAGAAACAGGCAAAAAACATGACTTTGATTACATTCAGCTCTTCAATGACTACTGTGATGTCATATAATTGAAAAACAAATAATGCAGGAACTCCCAGCAAAGCAGCAAGGTAGTTTTTCAGTAAATACAGAACATAAATAATACATTAATTAAACAAATAATAATACTAAAATAATAAAACCTTGCTAGTTTTCATCAAGTTCTGTCAACGTGTCCTATTCTGTTTACATTTAGACGACATGCTAAATTCCCAACACAAGTTAACAGGACAAAGCGAGTTAATTTTAGTGTGATTTATAATGTAATTTGACAAGCTGTGGAGGCTGCAACAACAAACAAAAAACTCATGCAAGTTCTCTCGCTTCTATGTACATAATTTCCACAAATTATTTCCATGAAAATAGCATTGTCTTGTTAATGTTGCATTTCACAGCATTTAAAAAAATATTAATGCCATCGGTAAGTCAATTAAAACTGCCTTTACAATTAACCTATAGGTCATTCTGCATCCTATACCTGTACAGCAAGCAAATAAACCACACTGCTAAAATTTCATCAGAAATATATATTTCAAATAGTTAAACTGATATTTGTTTTAGCCAGCAGTTGACTATAAGCAGAATGTATTGTATGTATTATGTTTTACTTCAATAACATTTCTTCAGCATTGTAACCAAGCTTATAATTTTAAGAACTGTCCTATGATGCTGAAATACACGTGGAAGCTAACCAATACTCTGTGTTAAGAATGGATTTCCCTACTGTTTTTTTATTGTTTACTTTTTTATTTTATTATTATTTTATTTTGAAGATTAATGAGGTATTTAGAGTTTAATACTTTTTTCTACCCTTGTAAGTTGAGAAGCCCTCCCTGCATCTCAGTTCTAAGCAACAGACACTATCACTGAGAAAGACATGTAGCCCTTTAACAATAATATATAGTCTCGCTCTAAAACACAAATTGCAAACTAAATAGATTACAGCAACATCCAACCCCCTACCACGTCTCCTTCCACTGTGCTTCTCATCTGCCTACAGCAAACTCACGTTGGCTTGTTCTCAAAGCCAGCTCAAGCAACCCCCCTTAACAATCAATATGCAATTTCCCCTCCATATAAAAGATGTGTTCACTTGGAGGCCATCCCACTGATATGAGTAATGGGCCATTTATGTGAAGCACAGCTATAATTTTCATAACAGCACCAACAGATTCTAAATTGTGATAAAAGGTTTTCATCTAGGAGGAAGATGCATACAGAAAAAGGCCTGGGCTGATTTATTACCATTCTTATTGTTTTATCTCACAGTATTCAACACACAAAAAGTGCATGTTCTCTGATAAAAATCAAAATCTGTATTTTTACTAATCATATATATAGGACGTATGCATACATACACATATACATATATATATATGTATATATATACATATATATATATACACATATATACATACACACACACACACAAAATGTATGTGTATGTATGTACAGTATATGTGTATGAGTAATTGAAATATGTAATATTTTTGCCATCAAAAGAAAACAGAATTGAGAATAGTGGTTATTTAATTAAATACTAATTAATGTATTTAACTTATTCCCACATCACCTATTACCATTTCCAAACAGTTCACTTGTTTACCTTTTTTCAGTCTAATGCTCCTCACACTAGAATAATGCTTCACTAGCACAAGGAAATTAAAGAAAAAAAACTTAAATGTACATTCCAGTGGTACAAGGGTGTTAAAAAAGGGGCTTAATAGTAATTATTACCACATATTGTCTCCTGTATTTCTAAACATACAAGTAACATGGCTTGCTCTCAACCCCTCTTTATTTTATTTTATTTTTCTGGAAAGATTACTCGACAGCACTTACTTAGTTAATAGCTCTAATAGGTGCATCACTCCCTCTCACCTAACTACAGTTTAAAGAGCATCCTTTTAATGGATAGCAATAATGATAAATGCATGATTCATCATAAGATCTGTGTGAAATGGATATGGAATTGCGACGCTACAGCACTACACATTAAAGCTTTAATGTTACAAAAAATGTGAAAGTTCATATCAATGTGTTTTAATTTCAAATGAATTCAGGAACAACTTTTATTTCCTCGTTTCGTTCAATTTCTTTTTATTTAGAAATGTGCAAATTTACTATATATGTCCTTTAAGACAAAATGAGAAACTAAAATTTGATGGAGTGAGACTTACACCTGGTTATGTACTGTGTGTGTGTATATACACTCACCTAAAGGATTATTAGGAACACCTGTTCAATTTCTCATTAATGCAATTATCTAACCAACCAATCACATGGCAGTTGCTTCAATGCATTTAGGGGTGTGGTCCTGGTCAAGACAATCTCCTGAACTCCAAACTGAATGTCTGAATGGGAAAGAAAGGTGATTTAAGCAATTTTGAGCGTGGCATGGTTGTTGGTGCCAGACGGGCCGGTCTGAGTATTTCACAAATCTGCTCAGTTACTGGGATTTTCACGCACAACCATTTCTAGGGTTTACAAAGAATGGTGTGAAAAGGGAAAAACATCCAGTATGCGGCAGTCCTGTGGGCGAAAATGCCTTGTTGATGCTAGAGGTCAGAGGAGAATGGGCCGACTGATTCAAGCTGATAGAAGAGCAACTTTGACTGAAATAACCACTCGTTACAAACGAGGTATGCAGCAAAGCATTTGTGAAGCCACAACACGTACAACCTTGAGGCGGATGGGCTACAACAGCAGAAGACCCCACCGGGTACCACTCATCTCCACTACAAATAGGAAAAAGAGGCTACAATTTGCACAAGCTCACCAAAATTGGACAGTTGAAGACTGGAAAAATGTTGCCTGGTCTGATGAGTCTCGATTTCTGTTGAGACATTCAGATGGTCAGAATTTGGCGTAAACAGAATGAGAACATGGATCCATCATGCCTTGTTACCACTGTGCAGGCTGGTGGTGGTGGTGTAATGGTGTGGGGGATGTTTTCTTGGCACACTTTAGGCCCCTTAGTGCCAATTGGGCATCGTTTAAATGCCACGGCCTACCTGAGCATTGTTTCTGACCATGTCCATCCCTTTATGACCACCATGTACCCATCCTCTGATGGCTACTTCCAGCAGGATAATGCACCATGTCACAAAGGTCCAATCATTTCAAATTGGTTTCTTGAACATGACAATGAGTTCACTGTACTAAACTGGCCCCCACAGTCACCAGATCTCAACCCAATAGAGCATCTTTGGGATGTGGTGGAACGGGAGCTTCGTGCCCTGGATGTGCATCCCACAAATCTCCATCAACTGCAAGATGCTATCCTATCAATATGGGCCAACATTTCTAAAGAATGCTTTCAGCACCTTGTTGAATCAATGCCACGTAGAATTAAGGCAGTTCTGAAGGCGAAAGGGGGTCAAACACAGTATTAGTATGGTGTTCCTAATAATCCTTTAGGTGAGTGTATGTGTATGAATATATATATATATATATATATATATAAAGCGCAGGGTATTTGCGCTGTTGCTGTATCCAAACGTCCAACGACTGACTTCTGAAAGCAGACTTCAATGTTTCGTCGCAAGACAATTCTATTAAACTCTCCTGCTCACCAACAGTTAAGTCCTTGGGCACTTCAGAGGTTTCAATGCTGAATGGGTTTCTCATCCAGTTGTTCGTTTCAGCTGTCATTGGGAAATATTCACGTAACGAGTGAGACGAGATGCGCAGCAATGTTGTCCCTGACTCATCATCAAGGGTCAGGTCATTGTCAGACAGAAAACTCTCCAAAGCGGGGAAAGCCAATACATCAACTGCCTTAACTTTAATTTCGAACAACTCCAGCTTTTTCAGCATTGAGTTGATTGTGTCCTGCACATCAAAAACATTGATGGAGAGTCCCTGTAGTCCCAAATTCAGTTAGTTTAAACGAGAGAAAATGTCCGACAAGTATGCCAGTTGACTAAGCTACACAGTATCTTCAAAAACATCTGATAAGGGGAAGCTTTTGTCCTGTAAGAACATTTGGACCTCTTTGCAATTCGAAAAGCCTGGAAAAGCACCTTCCCTCTTGATAGCCACCTTACTTCCGTATGAAGCAAGAGTTGGACATGCTCGCTGCCCATCTCATCACAGAGCACATGGAATAGGCAAGAATGCATCGGTCAGGCCTTAATGAAGTTTGCAGTTTTCACAGCCGAGTCCAGCACAGACATCAATTCTTCTGGCATCTTCTTCACCACCAGGGCCTTGCGATGGATGCTGCAGTGAGTCCATCGCATCTCGGGTGCCACCTCATGAATTTGAGCTGCTACTCCGCTGTGGTGACCTGTCATAGCCCTGGCGCCGTCCGTGCAGACTCCAACACACTTTTTCCAATCAAGCCCATTCTCTTGCACAAACGAATTCAGGAGCTGGGATATGTGCTCGGCTGTAGTTCTGGTCTGCAGTGATTGACAGAACAGAAAGTCCTCCTGAGCTGCACCATCATATTCATATCTGACGTAAACAAGCAAATTGGCCAAGTCTGCAACATCAGTAGTCTCGTCTAGCTGGATGGAATAATAGCGACTACTTTTAATGCGCTCAATCAGTGTGTTTTTAATGTCATATGCCATATGGCTCCTATTCTCCACGACACAGTGTTGTTTGAAAGTGGCACCAAGTTTAACTATTTGGCAGCCTTCTCCCCACACATGATGCGTGTCTATGGTAGCTAATGGTAGGCACAGTTGTTCGCCAGTTGTGTGTGGCTTACCGGCTTTCGCAATACGGGGGCTGGCAGGATACGAAGCTCCCTGTGCTTTGGCTACGGGTGTAACACAGGATTGAATCGTGGTCTTGGACTGCTTCAATTCGTCACGTTTTCTTATGAAAACGTATCTGGTTTGTCTTTCAGCACTGCGTGTTTGGTTGTAAGATGCCGTATGTGATGCGATGGTTTCATGGATTCATTGCTCAGAGCATCACCACATACCACACACAGCAGCCTGGGCTCTTCCTCCATCCCGCTACAGCTGAATCCAAATTTGACGTAACTTGAGTCATATTTCCTTACTGTTTTGCACCGTTTGCTGCTAGCAGGTGCTGTGGAGACTTCACTGGTGCTGCTGAAGAAGCCACTAGCACTTGTGCTCGGTTCACTGTCATCCACTTCAGTTTCCACAGGGCTGCTCAAAATATTCTCCTCCTGATCCGCACATCTCTTCCTAATAGTTCCCATTTGGAGCCACGATTGCAGTGTTTTTGAACCACTCATCATTTTAGCTACCTCCGCTTACTATCTTGCCATCAGTTTAGCTTGTAACAGTTAATAGGCTACTTGTAACCAGGGTCCGAAATTAACAACTGCCAAGCGCCAAATGTGTGTCAAATGTTTGTCCCTGTACAGTGTAGACACACGCGCACCATATGTTTTTTTACACACGTCCGAACAGTGACGCGAAACTGTAGAAACGTTCGAGACGGTCTGAGGCGAAGGAGTGCCAGCCACAGACCATCTCAAGTGCTCCTAGTTTTGAAAATATTTTGGAGATTCCTCCACGTACCACTAAAGGGATAGTTTGAGAACCAGTGATCTATATGCATAATCTATACTGACATCAAAAATAAGACTTATTTCTATTGTGCAATTATATAAAGCCATAGCAATATTAACAAACACATAAAATAAAATGGAGCCCTGGTGTGAACTGTTTCAAACAACTAATAGAAATTAAATCATAAAACCTGGCTATTTATCGGTCACAAACACTGTACAATTAAAGGATATATTAAGCCCCAGTGTATTCTATATTTCCCAAATCACTTGTAAAACACAATCACTTTCATATAATTTATACAGATGTGGTTAAACACATTATTACTTTTGATTAGATAAAGCAATAGATCTTTTCAACATCATTAGTTGCCCCCTCCCCCCCTTAAAATACCATCTTACTTTAAATGGCTTCTTTGCTGTAATAATTCCCCACATGTACTGGGTTTAGTTGCTTTGAATTCCTGTAGCCAGCTTCTAAACATGATTCCCACCGTACACAATGTAAAATGACAAGAGTTTTCAAGAATGTATTAAAAAAATTCAATTAACATTTGGATTTCCCCCAGTTAAATCTACCTTCTGTTTTTGCCAATGGATGAAAGCTGAATGGTGAGATATCTACAAGCCCAGACCTAAAGACTGGTGACCTCACTGTGAAAATAATGAAACATTAATAATATCCTCATGCTGCATTCTCTATTGTACTTACATGATTTCTGTTTAAATGTGCAAGTTATTAGCCTTTACATTTAGGGGAAATTCAGACCCATACATCTCTCTCAAGTGGAACTGAAAACCAAATAGAAAGAACATTTGCAGGCAAGAAAAGATCGGGGTATTACTCAATGAAACAAACTCAAGGCTTTTCCTATTTGCATTTTGTATTTAACTTGGTATTCTGAACAATGCACAATTTGAAAGAGTTCTGATTTGTTTGAATACAATTAAGGATTCCTGCCAAAAATGTATGATAATTCTCATTCAGGAAAACAATGGTGGGTTTAGCCAACAATGAATTTGGAAGTAATCCACAAACAAGAAAGTCCTAAAGCTAATAACTGGGAATTTAGTAAGCTGCAACTCTGAAGCTGTGAACTTGGCCTTGATATAGCGAACAAAACAACTGAATGTGATTTACAGCAGATTTGGAGACCTGTAGGGTCTATAGAGTAAATGTAAACACTAATAGCAGAATAAAGCAAGGATTGAAACACACAATAGAAAAAAATAAATTCAAGTTTACTTGGTTTACTTCCATTTGTAAATTATAATGCTTCAAAACACCTAAAAACCCAAAATGCTAACATGTTTTATTTTGTGTATGTTTATTTATTTTTTGATTGAAAGCTTGTTAAATGTGTTGTTGACAACAAAAGACAATCTAAGGAATGTCACTATTGTTTAGCTCACAAAATGTGCAGTAGGTCATTTTAAAGTGGAAAACAAAACTATTAGAGTCAAATACAGACAAATATCACAATCCACCATGGATAGTTGCCTGAATTAATTGTATTATTTTTTAAAGCCACATAACTCTCAACAAATAATAATCAGATGCAAATTTAAATCCTCTGTTATCTTAACATTTATAACATGCCGTTAGACTTGTTCCATGTTTGCGGAAAGCACGTGCACACCATAAATTCATATGAAATCCATCTACATTTATCAGATCTTTAAAACCGTTTTAAATTCCTTGCACTAAAACCAAACTGAAACAACTTGTCTGCTATAGTTTTGTAAGACTTCCAGATTTCCAAAGACTTCCAAAGCCATACAATAATATTACAGAGCTCATGATTTGGAAAGTGCCCTGGAAGATGAAGTGGCAATTCGATTTTTGTTTTGTTTTTTCTCCCTGAGAAGCATCTGTTGGTATTTGGATGGATTTATCTACCAGCCTCTCTGAGTGATGGGTAAGGCCTTTAAAAAGTTAATTTCCTAGTCCAGCTTTCCTCTTACTGCTGCCAGCCAGTACAATCCTAAGAGAATTAAGTCTTGCTATCTCAAACACAGCATTGTGTTGGAAAGCGCCCCAAAAAGATTTAGATGATGTGTGTCCTTTGCTGATAAAATACTCTATACATACAGATTTTAAAAGGGAAAAGGGCAATATAATCTATCCATCTTCATATGGAGCTACCTCAAGTGCCCAACAATACCAGCTACAAGAATATGTGTGGCAGTGCCCCAGTATGCACAGGCACACACTATAGGTAAGCTGCATGCTGACCAAGCAGGTAAACCTCCCCAAATACAGACGCATTAACTATAATTATATTCGAAATACTGTCTGAAGAAACATGCTGTGAAAAAAAAAGAAGCTTATGAGCATTATAGCAGAACATATACATCTTATCAGAGAACATCTCTCTCTGCTCCTCTGTATTTTCCTTGAGAAAAGAAAACCTAAAATGTACAAATGTAATTCCTAGTACAAAATTGTTTCCTTTTATAACAAATTAAATCTAATCAGATACGAGTTCTCATAGGTTGATACAGTCTATATCCTGCCAGTTTACAATGACAATTATTTTAGAAAACCTTTTGGGTACACCAAAAATGTACAAGTGTTTCTGAAACTTATTTAAATCTTAATAAATAATTAAAAGAAAGTGTACTGCAGTTTCCATTTTTTTGTTCAAACCATTAAACTGATACAGCACACAGTTTAATCAAATCTTTCTCCATAGGGACTACTAGTTGCTATTTTTGCTTTTGCAACTTCTTGACCTAATCATAGAGTCCCTGCAGAGTCACAGGTCATCTGTGCCTTCTCAATATTTAATGACTTTTGGTTATTGAGTATTAGAAAATTAATTGAAATACTCAGGACATAGTATGATTTAAGAAGGATTCCAGAATGATCAACTTATGCAAGAAATGTTCAACTTAAGTAAATCTATAAACATTTTAGAAATACAAATGTAATCACAGTTGTGTATATGCAGGAACATTTTAAAGCTTAATGATAACCGGTATAGTGTAGAAAATTATCTTCCTAAAATATGTATCAGTGAACATTACAGTAATCCAATAAGGCTGCCACCTGATTTAGGAAAATCCCTGTTACATCACTTTCATTTAAAAACAAATGTAATTTCCGATTCATGTGCTTACTTTTGCATTTCTGTTAGTGCTTTATTGGTATTATATTATTTATTATGTCAAGGGTAGCTGCTTTGTCATACTTAATCAAAGTACTTTGATTTGGTTCTCTGTGGTGCCAGGCTTTTACCTTTAATTCCCATTTTATATTGCACAATAACAACTATTAAAAAAAAAAAAAAAACATAAATAAATACAAAAATATAGTTTAATTAATGTGCCATTTTAATTGGACTATTCTTCAATCCTAAGAATCAGAACAAGCCTTATGACCGCCTGTCCACTATCCTTCAATCGTCGTTTTCTGATGCAATTCCGACACTTTCATGTCTTCAGTTAAACATGACTATTACGGGCAACCATGTAGTCTGAACTAACTGCATGCTCCCTCAAACAAGTGTCTGTGCGCCAGCCAAGTGCAATTGCCACAGGAGGACTAGCAGTCTGCTTTATTAAAAGGTAGAGATTGGCGGGTATATACTGGCAAGTTCGTTAAAGCTGGTAAGATGGTCCAGCAAACAGTAAATTATAGTCTACTTTCTGGTGATGGTGACAATCAATTGACTGGAGTTACTGTTTCTGTTAAGTGGCACCAGTTGCCATCAAGTTATAGTAGGAAACAAAACCATGCCTGTGATTTCCCATAGGGGTACACAAGACAAATCTGTTGCTATGGCTGTGAAGCTTTGTGTTCCTCTTCCAACAAGCCTAGGATCCCCATCCAAAAACCCTGTACACCAGCTGGATTCACTCGCAGCATGAGCACAAAACGTATGCAAACCCTCAAATCAGTTTCCAAATTAAGATCTTTTCGGTATTTTTGCACAGCACAGCAGAGCCCTACAGAGAGAGAAAAGTGTAAATGTGAGCACCATTGAGAATGAATGAAAAGTGTTAAAATAGGACTATAAGAGGTTTGAAATGTGAGCTGTATTGCTTTAAAAGGAGTAGTATGCAATTGTTTTCATTATCTTCATTTTGTGGTCTCTTTTCTAATCAATCACAGAATAGTTCAATAACTACAGAACTACAAACTAGTGATGTCTGCTCAATATATGTGCATACAAAATAACAAATACTCACTATTGTATTATTCCAGAACAATAATTAAGTTTCTATGCTAGTTACAGATGTCAATAAAGATCCAGAATTTTCTGATTTAAGTGACTACCGTGCTCTGCCTTTCCCTTGCGCTATTTTCTGGCGTGCAGTTCTAGATGTTGAAGCAATTGATCCCAAAAAGCACAGAGAGACTAAGAGGACAAAGCAGCTGGAAAAAAAAAAAAGGTCAGTGCCTTGAATACAAAGGAATCATTCACCTCCCAACAGCCTCCGTGCCCTGTCATCTGAATGTGTCACTCTAGGCTGTGACTGGGCCACCACAGCGCACTGTCACTTTGCAACGACTCTGAAACTGTCTGTGCAGTCTCTTTGAGCCCTGAATGATAAAATGTGCTCTGGGGTTAGTTAACCATATACACAAGAGGCAGTCACCTTGCTGAGACTCTGTCATTGCCCACGGCAGTTCTCACTACAAAAGGGACCCCCGCACCACGAGAATCCAGTGTAGTGATACAGGGTATGGACATGGAGCTACCTCCCTGCTGTGTATCCGAATTGGCATGCAGCACTTCCTGCTATGTGGGACAAAGAAGCATTACTGCCAGCTGCTGCGAGACAGACAGCATGTACACCTGAGAAAAGATGAGACTACAATACCGAATTAAAAGTTGTGTATTGTAAAATAACAGATTTCGATATCTTGTGAAAGGTAGTCTACAATCTTGAGAGAATTGTCAAGATCCGCTGTATGATACAATCAGATCAAGTTGTTTTGTTTCATTGTATGTGTGCATGAGTTTGTGTGTGTGGGTGTGTTTGCTGTGTTTAGAAGGATTTTGTGACGGAGATCAAAGTGGCTTTTTTATTCTTCGCTTTAACCCACTTAGGAATTTGAAAAATAATATTCTATAATTGGAAATGTTTCAGAGACAGCAGATGCATCCAATCAGAAATATGCATGTGATATATGGTTTCATTCAATAGTACATAAACATACAGTCTGACATATCCTTTTAATGAAAGTATACTACAGATTTCTTTTTTGTATTCTTGTAAGAGTATAGCTCATGCTGCAAAAGTCAGGAATAGATAGAAAACAACTAATTTCACATGAGTCAGATAGATTGTTTTTCTCCCCTAACAATCCACTCGGTCTTTGTTAAACAAGCCTTGAACTCAATTACAAACTGCCAAGTGCTGTCGATTTATTAAGATCATAGCTGTGGAGTCCCAATGCTGCCGTCTCAACAGGGTTTACAGAGCATCCTCTTTGATGTACATCAAAGAAAGATTACTAAAAAAAAATAGAATTTCTTGTAAATGGCTTTTAATTGCTTCTCTTTCAGGTCATAGAATTGTATGCACGATTTCTGTGCCAGATCTATTTTGAGTTTCGATAGTTACCTTCCACTCCCACCCCCACACCACCACACCCTCAATAAACACTGTTTAGTAACATATTATATTGTTATAATCATGAGGAAAGTTGAAACTAGTAATGACAATTTCAAATCTTGTAGGGTTGATTGAGCTGAATTTGAATGCAGCAATCATTTTTCCAACATTTCGGCTTATGTGTCATATTACTAAATCAGCAGTTCCCAATCTTTCAAAGAAAAGTTCCTACTTAAACTAGAACTATTAATTACAACATATGAGAGGTAACACCTAGAAGAGGTATGCTCTCAAAGAAACAAACATAAGCTTTTAGTTGAGATAGTAAGATAATAATAAGTCTCATTCATGCCTGCATATACATATAACATATGGTAGACAAATTGGTGATGAAAAATGTTTTTGTTCTTTAAAAAAGGTACACATAAAAACTAAGACTGGATCTAAGTGGAGCAGCGAGCCAAACTTGACAGATGGGTGTTATAGAAATAAATAGTTAATAGGTATACATCAATTGAAGTTGTTTTTTTGGTATGTTTTATGACAGCAATAGAAAGAGAAATCTCAGCTCTACTATTTTGCTTTAAATGGAGCAAGAAAGTTTAGACATGACCTGTGGAAAAAAAGGGGTCTTAAGAGCCAGAATTAAGCTGCCAAAATTGTGAAGCTTATTGTGCCAGTGGATCTGAAAGGTGAGAAGAGATCATGACCCAAGGATCAGATGGCACACCTTCCTTGCTAAAACATGACACGTTTAATTAAGATAGCACATCCAATGCGTACAACTTCTCCGAGAGCTCCACACTGCACATTAAACTTATACCCATTTTTTAGTTCAAGGTTTATTACCCGTGGACATAATCTGAGGAAAATTACAACATTCCTTTGTTTTGCTGCATAGCACAAAACGCCTTACCATAAATCTCACTTGGTGGAAAAAAAAAGCAGCACGCTTTTTATTGCTAATGCACACAGCCGCAGGTGAAGTGAGAAATCACAGTCCATACTGGTCATTAAATAGGGCATAGGCTGTTAAAAGGAACAAACTTTGCCATAATGTTGTATAATTTGTCTACTTTATGCATATACATAATTCATATGCTCTTTGTAAAGACCTCAGTAGGAAATGACTTTTGGTCACCACAGACTAGGCAGAAATCCAACCTGAAGTGCAGAAGTGAAAGGGTACATATCTTTCAGTAAATCATCCGAGACAATCAGCCCTTCAAGCTGCTTCTACATTTTTCATAGATATTAAATCAATCTCAAATGTATTCTTCAGCATGCACATTTTTAATCAGTGTTCAGTTTTCTTCAGGCACTAATGAGGTCTTTAGGTGTGATGTGCTCTAGTTTTGTATTATTATTATTATTATTATTATTATTATTATTATTATTAAGTAGTGGCATTATTATTAAAATGTTATACACAATAAATGAACCAAACTGCAGCATAAAATTTCACAAAATTGCATACTGGGCTGCTGCATATTCTTATACATCTATTTTTAAGGCTCTGCTTACAAATTTAAAGACGGCAGGCCAAACGTGCAGTTTTGTATTTCCAATATTTCCCAGGGAACACATGCAGATCTCAGAGAGACCTACACTCGAGATTATTGGTCAACAAAGACAAAACTGTTCTTGAATTGGTAAAGTAGTATCGCGCTTGTATGAAAAAGGAAAATAGATGGAACTGAATTAAAGAAACACACAAACACCTAAACAAATACACACAAACACAGGAAGAGCTTGTTTTTGTTTTGTTTTTTCTCTTCCTCAATGGCATACATTACAAAATGGGAAAATGAGAAAAATACTTAGGCTTCTCCTTTTGTGAGTGATTGATGGCTTACTCTCTTGTTTACCATGGGAAAGAGATAGGCAATGAAACAGTGAAGCATGGCAGGGTATAATCTCTGTTTGATTAGGCCTTATTAACTGAAAAATTCAACTGGGAAGGATCTGTAGCCATTAATCAGGTCTGAAGCTTCCACAGAGACAGTATACCACCTATATCATAGAGGACAATAAAAAGTATTTCAACAGAAGTCATTTCTTATCAAACCTGAGGATGCTCAACTGGGAACAGAGCTGTTTTGAGAATGTGTACATCTTCAATGTTGACAAAATAAATATTGTCAACCATCCATCCTGATCGTATGGATGCACTGCTAGACATGTGTACAACATCATTTCTTTTGATGTTTGTAATACTTTAATTGTGCATACCAACTATACATCACACACATGTGAGTAGCATTCAGTCTGTTGCAATCAACACATTCATAGGCAATTGTATTCCCCAGAAAGAATAGTAGTAGAGTGTAGGGTTTTTAAATGCAAAGTATTGGTGGGTAGGTTTAGGTTATAATTAAAAAGACACACCTGAGAATAAACAACAACAACATTCACAATAATATAATACAAATAAACAAAACCGTGCATGCGCTGTACTTTAACTCACTACTTCAAAGACATGATAATTAAAGTTAAACGTTGTGGGTATCTGTAGTGTGCACTGTAAATTGGGACAGTATTTGCTTTCAGGCCCTACCATAAATTTCTCTCATAAAAACTTCAGACGATTGTCAGCACATTTGTCTAAAAAAAAAAAACTCAATCCCAAGCACAATATATTGAACTTGGCAAGGATTCAATTACATATCTTTACACTCATTAGAATGTTGTATTTAGATGTATTGTGTTGTTTGTTTGTTTTGCTTCATTTTGAATCTTAAAAAAATAAAATAAATGTGTTTATGGTTTAGTTTTTACACACATAAGACAAGCCTTTTGAGCTGGGAGTCCAGGTCACTCAGAGCAATATCTTTCATGTTACATTTCTCTGAGGTACAAAATACAGATACACAAAAACATGTTTACTTCAATGTTTTTTTTGGGGACCAACACATTGCTAATTCACTCAGAAGTCCTAGTATATGTTTGTTGGAAGTGTCTGTTACAAAACTGGATGTTTTTTGTTTTATTTTGTTTGCTATTTATGGTCAGAGGAGGGAGGGTAATACGGATTTTGTGCACGTTGTATGTTGCAAATACAGTTGATCAAGCACTGTTAAGTGTTTAACACATGCTCTGTGAGACCAGGGTTTTATATTAGCCGTTGCATCTTTGGATTGTATTTTGTCCTGTTGTTTTCAGTTTCTTATGTTTGGTTACCATGAGAACAGCCCTGTACACAGACTCTTAAAACCGCTTCAAAATGGCACTTGTGAGAGCTATATGAAGGGATGATAAATTTAAAGCAATACTGTAATATGTTCATGGATAGAAACTCCCAAACATTACTGCAATACAGCATGGTAGATAGGTTGCAAAACATCATTAATCTTACTTAGGGAATTTAATTCAGCTGCTGTGCAGGAGTGTACAACATGTATAAAATGATGTATCCATTATAAACATCATATTTTGGCCTACTGTGCAAACATTTAAGTGTCCTAAAGCGGTGTACCAAGGAGTGAGTCAATGATCTCGGCCTTAAAGTCACAGCAAAGAATTTTCAATGTTCTAAAAAATGATCATGACTAGATTTTACTCTATTACTGTTAGCAATGATATAATGTGAATTCAAACTCTATGGTTACAGTGACAATAAAGAAAAGTTAGTAGTACCCATTTGAAGATGCTAGGCAGTACATGGTGCTGAAACTACACTGATATTGTAGCTGTCTGAATTGCAAATTTGACAGATAATCCATCTGTATAATGTATTGCTGGCTTTCCATTCACTTTTAGGGATGTCGAATGTGGGATTTTTAAGCATCACATTTGTGTGGATGCGGATGTAGTGTATTTAGTTGTAGGTTGAGGGCCAGTATTGCTGTTGAAGTTTACTACAGTTTATTACAAAAAATAAATATTAAACACATTTTAATTAAATGCTGTAAATGTGAAATATAGCTGAAATAAACATCTGCTCATAGTCCTAAAACCGAATGTAATGGAATACTTATTTCACTTTTCAAACTATTAACAATTAGCTACTGGTGCGATGAGCATCATGGGGGAGTTGACATGCAGGGGCTTTAACTCGTGAAGGGATGATTCATGGGCGGGCACATTTGGCATCAGTTTTGAGGCCAAGAAACACAGCCACATAAAAGGACAGGGTCAATCCCAAATACTCGAGTAAATGACGAAAAATCTGAAAAGCATGCCCCTTCCACATGTAAACAGTATAAATCGCATATATCCTTAAATGACCGCATTACAGAAGTGCAAGATTTCGAGGCAAATTAAGTTGCTGATGCAACGGTGTATGTTATATTAATGGTAATGCACAAAACTTTTTTTTTTTTTTTCCCTTTCCTATTATCATTATGATGTAGGTCTGTTGTGCACCATTAGGTACTTTACATCGTGTTGTAATCCTACCTTTAAAACACTTATTACACTTACACATATTCACGCCTTGCTGGCTTATTAAAGCTGCAAGGCACAGCTGCAGTTTAATTTGAACATGTCACATGACAGCCATGGATCCCGTGATGGACAGTGTGTTGAGTGCTACTGTCACGCGTGTAAACCAGCCTGTCTGCCACTGTTCTGCGAAAGCTGCCCGAGCGCCGCAATGGAGCTAATTATCAGAGTGATGTTAAAAAGTGAACCCCGCCACTATGTACACTGTACAGGGTGGTGCAGATACATACTGGTTCATTTTCCACCACAACAACGGATTTTCAGATCGTGGAATTCTATTAGTTTCTTCAAAATGTGTAGTCACCTCCAGCAGTGTACGTAGTGGTAGAATAAAAAGGGTGCATGCACTGTTTATATGTGCATTGTGACTTTAATAAACCAGTGCTCTGGTCACCACTGTAACAATCACATCATCCCTGCTCTCTCTTTAAAATGCAATTACCGTATGGCATACTATGGCATACAGGCACATTTTTACTGAAAAGTTAATTTGTTTTAAAAAGAACACACAGTAAACGTTCACTCAAGATGTTGACTTGGATATCAGCAAACAAATAACAAGCAAGCTCAGATCACAGTAAAACATCTAATGAAAATTTACGAAAAACACATCTCAGACAATGTTGGATAAAACTGAAACTACACATTATAATTTATAAAACTATTTCAAATCCTACATCATGGTTTTTGCTGTGATTCGTATTGCAATATATTCAACATACACAGAAAATAAGTTACACTTTCGAGGGCATTTTAAAATACATTTCTTTTGAACAAATGCAGCTGTGCTGTGCTGCCTCTGCTATAACCTGCCACTGCTGTATCGGCAGTATTGAGCACTGAGCAGGATTCTCCATTATGTTAATGTATATAATGTATTTTTGCAATGTTTGATTTGTGTTTGTTATTTAAGATGAAAATGAATGTTAAGTTTATAAACTTAAAACTGTAAAATGTAAAAATCCTGCCTTCAGTGCATATTTTTCACAATTTCTCTCAGACAGGGAGAGATCTGAGGGTTCCATGCTAGAAAATTTGTTTTGCATGCCAACATAAAAAAGTAAAAAATGTAGCTTCCCAATTATCTGTATTGGAACCAAAAAACCTGTATCAGTCAGGCTCTAAACGGTGGTGTTAACAGTGTGTCAGAATGTCCCACCTGTGTCCCAAAGGAGAAAGGCTGTTTTCTAATGTCCGAGGGAGGACCAACAATTTAATATATTGACAGAGATCAGTTGGGAAGGTTGAGGGTTGTGGGTCCAAATTATTCTGTTCTACGTTGTATTTCTATATCATGCTTACATTATTTTGTTTAATTGAGTACTTAAAAAAGCCTCAACACTTTCAACATTATTGGTTGGAGTATATTTTCATTTTAGTTTCAAGAGGGCATTTCAAGTTTTAAAAATATCTTACAGTAGCAGATGTGTTGTAGCTTGCTTCAGCTGTCTCCTCAAATAGTTGCACTATAAAACCCAAACGTATTAATTAACACATAAGGTATCCTTTTTTTAGAACTGCAGTGTCTGTAAAGGTATTTTAAAACGTGTATATCTCACATGTGACAAAGTTTTTTACTGTTACTAGTATTCTTTATCTTATCCTTATGCTCAATGAAAGCACCTCAGAGACAGAGGCATATGAGAGCTATTGCACTCCCAAACTAAAGTTATCCCCAACACAATCTAAATTATTTTATTCTCTCTCAAATGCTCAAGAAGTATTTGAAGGCCTTACTGAAGCATATTTTTAATGGAGTACTAAATATTTTAAACGTGAATAGCATCATGCAAACGAGAACCTCTGGCAAAAGGTCTTTCTAGGGCTGGGCGATATGACTTTAAAATAATATCTCAATATTTTTAGAAGTTTGGGCAATACACGATATATCTCTCGATATTTCTTGTTTTTATCCAATCAAATTTTATCAAAATAAGACCAAAGACATTCAAACTACAAGTATTTCATTAATCCTTCAATAAGCAAATTAACTAACAAATACTACATGCAGGCTGTCACGGTAAATATATGCAGAATGCAAAACATTACAGGGCAATTGTTGTGTGATAACTATTACATGGTGTTATGTTGTTATGGGATATACACTCACCTAAAGGATTATTAGGAACACCTGTTCAATTTCTCATTAATGCAATTATCTAACCAACCAATCACATGGCAGTTGCTTCAATGCATTTAGGGGTGTGGTCCTGGTCAAGACAATCTCCTGAACTCCAAACCGAATGTCTGAATGGGAAAGAAAGGTGATTTAAGCAATTTTGAGCGTGGCATGGTTGTTGGTGCCAGACGGGCCGGTCTGAGTATTTCACAATCTGCTCAGTTACTGGGATTTTCACGCACAACCATTTCTAGGGTTTACAAAGAATGGTGTGAAAAGGGAAAAACATCCAGTATGCGGCAGTCCTGTGGGCGAAAATGCCTTGTTGATGCTAGAGGTCAGAGGAGAATGGGCCGACTGATTCAAGCTGATAGAAGAGCAACTTTGACTGAAATAACCACTCGTTACAACCGAGGTATGCAGCAAAGCATTTGTGAAGCCACAACACGTACAACCTTGAGGCGGATGGGCTACAACAGCAGAAGACCCCACCGGGTACCACTCATCTCCACTACAAATAGGAAAAAGAGGCTACAATTTGCACAAGCTCACCAAAATTGGACAGTTGAAGACTGGAAAAATGTTGCCTGGTCTGATGAGTCTCGATTTCTGTTGAGACATTCAGATGGTAGAGTCAGAATTTGGCGTAAACAGAATGAGAACATGGATCCATCATGCCTTGTTACCACTGTGCAGGCTGGTGGTGGTGGTGTAATGGTGTGGGGGATGTTTTCTTGGCACACTTTAGGCCCCTTAGTGCCAATTGGGCATCGTTTAAATGCCACGGCCTACCTGAGCATTGTTTCTGACCATGTCCATCCCTTTATGACCACCATGTACCCATCCTCTGATGGCTACTTCCAGCAGGATAATGCACCATGTCACAAAGGTCGAATCATTTCAAGTTGGTTTCTTGAACATGACAATGAGTTCACTGTACTAAACTGGCCCCCACAGTCACCAGATCTCAACCCAATAGAGCATCTTTGGGATGTGGTGGAACGGGAGCTTCGTGCCCTGGATGTGCATCCCACAAATCTCCATCAACTGCAAGATGCTATCCTATCAATATGGGCCAACATTTCTAAAGAATGCTTTCAGCACCTTGTTGAATCAATGCCACGTAGAATTAAGGCAGTTCTGAAGGTGAAAGGGGGTCAAACACAGTATTAGTATGGTGTTCCTAATAATCCTTTAGGTGAGTGTATATATATACACACACACACACATCATACATATACATACACATATATACATATATATATATATATATATATATATATATATATATATATATATATATATATATATATATATATACACACACACACATATACATGCATACATACATATATATATACATACATATACATATATATATATACATACACACACACATATATACATACGTTTAAAAATGTATATACATAAGTTTAAAAATAGCTGGCGTTACAATAGTTTTAATAAATATTAAATGCGGGTGCCTTATCCCAGGGATTTTATATAGAACAATTATCCCTATTATATTAGGATGGTACAGCAGCTCCCGTCTAAAAACAGTCCATATTAACCGATGTCTCAAAAATTATTTTTTAGAGAAAAAGTGAACATCACAATGCTTACGCGTTTCGACTTATCTTCCTCAGAGCACATATATACATATACACAGTATGATTTACTGTCACACAACACAATAACACAAGTAATACTAATCACGCAACACATGCGCTGTAAAAAGGTACAGATTCAGGTAGATTTACCACAGCCGGGTTTATAGTGGCGCATTAACATCTGCTAGACAGAGACATTTCTCCTCTGACTGTCGCGCAAGTACAGCACGTTGTTAATACAAAATAGTTATAATAATAGTAATAGTAATAATAATAATAATAACAATAATAATAATAATACAACTGTTGAACCACTTCACCATCTTAATAAAAAGAAAATGATACTTTCTGCATGTGTTTGCATTGCTTTCCAATTTATTAAGATGCAAACGTTATAATTATTTTTATACAAATGATATCAGTCTAAATTAGCAGGGGTGGGGGGTGCCTCCAGATCGAGTTCAGCCCGGCGACGAGAGCGGGGCGCAACGTGTGCGCTTGCGCATTAAAGTGTCTCTTGGTTGTGTTGGTTTTTGTGCGTCACTTCTCTCTCCTCATGTCTCTGTGTTTCTGATGCTCATTTCTTGCCGCATCCGACACGTGTGGAAGAACCGGGAAGAACGCAAAACGTCCTAATGACGAAAAATACTGCCGTAAAGATTGCAATTTGCGACACCACGATATAAACGATATAGCATAATATGAAACGACAGACGTTTTCCTATCGTCATATCGCACAGCCCTAGGTCTTTCCTATTCTTACTATAAGAATTCAGCTTTCCCTTTAGAGTGAATAACTGTAAAATAATGTAATCTGTAGCTTGACTTTATTGCAACTACTTTACGGTGCCATGATAATTAATCACTAATTGGAAGTAATTAAATGATCAAGCAATGTATCTGTTCTATATTGTCTTTCTTGAGATATAGATCTCCAATTATTCATTATTTTAAACTATTAATTTGAGTTATTCTCTCTCTCTCTCTCTCTCTCTATGTGTGTGTGTGTAGCTGTGTGCATGTGTGAAGTTTACATGTAATATATGTTTGTTTTTCAAGGTTTTTCTTTTTAGTCATATTGTTTGTGGAACAGATATAATGATTATATATACAGTACTATGCAAAAGTTTCAGGCAGGTGTGGAAAAGTAAAGTAAGAATGCTTTTAAAAATAGAGATGTTAAGAGATTATATTTATCAATTAACTCAATGCAAAATGAGTAAACAGAAGAAAAATCTAAATCAAATCCATATTTGGTGTGACCACCCTTTGCCTTCAAAACAGCATCAATTCTTCTAGGTTCACTTGCACACAGTCAGGGATTTTGTAGGCATATAGTCAGGTGTTTGATTAAACAATTATACCAGACAGGTGCTAATGATCATCAATTCAATATGTAGGTAGAAACACAATCATTAACTGAAACAGAAACAGCTGTGTAGGAGGAATAAAACTGGGGGAGGAACAGCCAAACCTAGATAACAAGGTGAGGTTGCTGAAGACAGTTTACTGTCAAAAGTCATACACCAAGGCAAGACTGAGCACAGCAACAAGACACAAGGCAGTTATACTGCATCAGCAAGGTCTCTCCCAGGCAGACATTTCAAGTCACACAGGGGTTTCCAGATGTGCTGTCCAAGCTCTTTTGAAGAAGCACAAAGAAACGGGCAACGCTGAGGACCGTAGACACAGTGGTCGGCCAAGGAAACTTACTGCAGCTGATGAAAGACACATCATGCATACTTCCCTTCACAATCGGAAGATGTCCAGCAGTGCCATCAGCTCAGAACTGGCAGAGAACAGTGGGACCCTGGTACACCCATCTACTGTCCGGAGAAGTCTGGTCAGAAGTGGCCTTCATGGAAGACCTGCAGCCAAAAAGCCATACCTCCAACGTGGAAACAAGGCCAAGCGACTCAACTATGCATGAAAACACAGGAACTGGGGTGCAGAAAAATGGCAGCAGGTGCTCTGGACTGATGAGTCAAAATTTGAAATATGTGGCTGTAGCAGAAGGCAGTTTGTTCGCCGAAGGGCTGGAGAGCGGTACACGAATGAGTGTCTGCAGGCAACAGTGAAGCATGGTGGAGGTTCCTGGCAAGTTTGGGGCTGCATTTTTGCAAATTAAGTTGGGGATTTGGTCAGCATGAATGGTCTCCTCAATGCTGAGAAGTACAGTCAGATACTTATCCATCATGCAATACCATATACGATAGAATATCACTCACTTTGCATTTGAATTGATAAATATAATCTATTAACATGTTTATTTTTGAAAGCACTTACTTCACAGCATTTGTTCACGCCTGCCTAAAACTTTTGCACAGTACTGTATATATTTGTATTAAAATGAAGAAAAGTTTTAATTCTATAGGAATGCTATGGCTATACTTAAAAGTGAGCTTTTACTTAAAAACATTATAATTTGTAATATTAGCACCCCACAAATGAAAACCAGTCAGTGCCAATCTTAGAATATAGTTCATAAAAAGGATACAGTATCTCTTTGCACTGGTACATCAGTAGATCAAACAGACCTTTGTGCTTCAAAGAGAACAAAACCTACTACTATGTTCCCTCAGTTGGGAAACCTGTGAGAATCAATGGAGCAGGGAGGCAGCCTCTCTCCCTTACTCTAATAACCAAAGACTTTGTCTGGGATCTTTTACAATCTTAACTGTGCTCCTTGTTCCGTTTAATTCATGGAGATGTAATTAGCTACTTCATATAATGTATTTTTCACTAACTAGGTGGATAGTTTACTCATTAGAAGATAAGAGATAAGATTTGAGAGTATTGTATATCCTTGGGTCTTGCACTGCATCTGCTAACGATGCGGTAGGAGTTTTACTTCACCCAACATGTTCCTCTTATCTGTATCTTTAACAAAGGCTAGGTTATCACTGGGGGCTGTTAATGGATCAAAAGCAGTCAGTCAAGGAGGAAACTGTATCTGCTTCTCAACGTCAAGCATGAACTCGTAACAGACTTTATAGTTTTGCGTTTCTTGTGAAGAAAAAAAAATCTCGATGACAGCATAACATCTTCCCAGGAAAACAGCTAATGCGGTGACATTTACGAGCATTAGCTGCATCTGTCTGCTTAATCAGTAGAAGTATTTAGACAGTAGTGTTATTTTGTTACTCTGGGTTTATTGCTCTGGTATGAAATGCTACCATGGAGGATTAGAACGTACTTCATTCCCTTTATAATGTCTTCTTTGCAAAGTCACACACACACAGAAAAAAAAACTTTCTTGTTCTTGACACTGTTCACTGCCGTAACTGCCAACTATTATGGTTTCCCTCTTTTTCTCTTCTCTGGATGACTGTGCAAAAGTGATTGCATGAGGATAGAACTAGTTCTGCCTTAAGAGTAATTAATTTCATTTGTGACACTTCTGAATTTAATTCATGGCAGCCAATAATTGATTATACATGGGGAAAAGCAAGAGAAACTTTAAAATCACAGTTCATAGAACAAGACTACTTAGATAAACCACTTTAATTGCATACTGCTCTTGTCACAATATACCAATCATTCCTCTGAGGCCGTGTGTTATGAAGGTATAAGGAGCTTCTGGGAGAGACTCCTGATCTTCATATTCAATACAATAAGAGCAGTCAGAGTCTCTGTAATGCCCAATAATTTAATGCAGTGAACAGTCAATCTCTTATGTTAATGACTAATATGGATGTTAACTTAAAATAGTTAACCTTGGGCTTGTTTTCAGCCATGAGTGAAATCCTATTAGAGCAAAAAAAATATTTCCTACAAACTACAATACAATGTAAAGTGCTAGCCCTCATTTACACTTTGATAGATTGATAAAGACACCAATGTTACAAATGGAGGAGAATGTCTCCAACCAAAAATAAACTGATTTAGAGATTCACTTCACAAAAAAGTCTCACTGCAATTATAGGTACTAGATCTACAACTTGAAGAACTCAAGGCTCGCTCTGGTCCAATTGTTAAAACGCCCGGTCTGCACAACATCTCGGGCTCAGAGGAATTTTCTTCTGCAGTGAACTGTGCATTTCATTTCAAAGAGTTTACACAGATGGGTGATTCGCTCTTCTTCCCACTGGTTCTTATGTTAATTTCGGTAAAAATACGTTTTATTTTTTTACTTCACCACACAGTTCTTCTGTATCTATTTGGATGATCGGGTTTCTAATGTATACATGCATGTATTAATTTATTGAGTTCATCCTGTATGGACAAAATTATATTGTTATTGTTATTATTATTATTATTATTATTATTATTATTAATAATAATAATAATAATAATAATAATAAACAGTATTGGGAAGCTAGCAGTTTCTGTAGTGGAGGTGCAAGTAATAGAGTTACTTAAGATGTTGTGAATGTAAACAAAAGGAAGATTTGGACAGGATCTGTTCACATAGGAAGTGTGATTTCAAGCCTTTATAAATCCAAATTGTAGTTAAAAAAGAAAACAAAATAAAAAAACAGTGGGTAGACATTAATGCATTAACAAAACACCACAGAAAGAACATAGTCACTTCCGAGTGTGAACCAATGAGAAAACACAAACCAACTAAATAAACCGTATGTGTAGATTAAAGAGTCACCAGGAGTGGAATAGTCTCTCCTGTCAGCCGCACTCTCGCAGACACATACGTTAGAACCATTAGCAAAGGGAATAGAAAACTGTACACTCACATTTATTTCCCTATATCAGATTTTTCAATTTATGATTGCACTTGAATTTCCAGTACGGTTAGTCCAGTGCTTTAAGTATAACATATTCCTTTTTTCACACTACAAGATTAAAGGGGTAAAAAAAGATTAATTTAGTCTCAGACCATTGAATCCCTATGTGTAAAAACTGATGAATCAAGACACCTCAGAGCAGTGGAGGAATAATTAATTAGAGGGGCCCTTGAAGAGCAGTCAATGGATACACTCTTCATGTCTGATCAAACTATACACATATTTGACATCAGGGCCAAATTAGATTTGAGTACATACACTAATAAACTTGAATTAAAAGTGTAATTAGCATGTGTGTGCATTTCAGATTTGATTGTTTTCCAGAGATCGGTTGTGTTTGGTAAGTAATGGATACCTTGGCAAACTCAGCTCAGCTAATGATTCACCATCACTGGGAGTTGCAGGTCAGATAGCGTATTATATACCTTCCAATCAGACACAAACTACATGCTAAAGGAGCTCAGACTTTTACCACCTCCTCCCTGTCAATGTCTTTAAAATTTTTCTAAATTTCAAATTGCTCTATATTCTTACTTTGATATATTTTGTTGTTCTATTGCTCTTGTTTAGTACATGTCACCCATTAACTTCCCACTCATTTGCTAACTGGAGTGTGACAGGCCCAATATTTAAGTACATTTGCCACTAAATCTATAATAAAAGGACCATTTCTGCACTACAGTTGGAAAAGTTTTTCTGTATCTACAATTACGACCAATAGAGCATAAGAAGAACAATCCCACTCTCTTCATAAAATTGCTGTCTTGAGAAATAGTTAGTTTCCAATGGTAGCTATGATGGATGGAGGAAAGAGTGAATTACATGTAGTTTTGTGCACCTAGGGCACCGCCCCTAAACATTAGAGACCCTCAACCTAGTATTGAAGCAGACACCTGATTCTCACAGGCGTTTTTGCACAAGGCCCTCTCTGTATCCAGCAAGACAAAATGAAAGTGTTACCTGAATGTTAAGCGAATATTTTTTTTCTGGCAAACTATATCTCCTCTTTAGGCTATACCCTTTACTGATATATATATATAAAAAAAAAAAACATTGATGCTTCCTTCAGTACTACCTGGTATTTGAAAAATGTTACTCTGGAACAAGCACAATACAAATAACAGTTAAAATAGCTCTTTCTGCAATACAGCATGGAAAAACAAAGTATTACCATTTCAGAGATATAATTCATGGAAAACGACAGAATGGGCTAAATCCCATTTGCAAATATAACATCAAATATTAAAACGTATTTATTGTCATTCTGGTTCACTGAAAGTGCTTCTCCCATACTTCTTGAGATGTACTAGTCTCTTATGCAAATGTACAAGATGTCGCCATTTTGAAAATTACAAAATACAAAAACATTACAGATCTTTTACAACTAGATAAAGTAGACAGGATTTGCAACACTACAGTTCTTATAACATCTTTCCATATTTTTGCCGTACCGATTTCAATAATATATTAAAAAATAACAAACAAATAAATAAATACTGCTCCTGCACAGACACTATGCATATGTTTTTGTAATTATGGAGCTAGTTTCCCTGATATTACAGAGCAGAGGAGTAATTTTTCATAAAGGTTGGTGCAATAAAATAAATGTGCTTCAATACCCTGCCATATAATGTTCATGCTTTGTTTCTTCTTCCTTTGCTTTGTGTAATGTAGACTTACAAGGGGCAAAAAGAAGGGGGAAAAAAAACAGTGCAAATGCTGTCAGCAGATTTAATTTAATGCTGAGATGCATGGCAGTTTAGTGATGTGGGCCCTGGTGATCAATGACATAGATCTCCATCTGAAAAAATCTAACAGGGTCTCAATCTTCTGAGAGCAGTTCCAAATGCATTTCCACTGTTAATTTAAAAAATTCCCTGATTTATATGGTGTAGAAACCAGAGTGCATACACACTTTTTTTTTTTTTTTTTTTAATCAGCTGTTATATTCGTTCAGCCCTGCTGCTGCAGTTGTAAGTAATAAAACACATTGTTGAAGTGACATGTAATTACTAGGGCTGCCTTTTGAGTAATTAAGTCAGTAATACCTATTTTGTGGAAATATACAAGGAAATCTAGTAATCAATAATAGCAAGGATAAAGACAGGGTATTTTTTCACTGTTTGGCCTAGTCAAGCAAATTATAAAGTCCTTTTTTTCTTTTCTTTTTTGAAGTAAGATTAAAGCATTTACAAAAGTTGGAATAAAGACCCACCGCAAATAAAGGAGGACTATATACACATGAACTTCAGCTGAGAAATCCTGTTATATGAAAGGAAAAATGTAAGAATACAGCACAAAAGGTGTTTGGAGTTCAAAGTAGGTAACAACCTCCATACTTTTTTTCACTCCCTCTTTCCTACTTTGGACTTTCAGATGTGTTTCAAACATCTTAGAAGCATTGCAAACATTTAGAACTACAAGGTGGTTGGCCATTTAAAAATAATAAGAAAATAAATCTGTTCAGGCTCACCAGTATCAAAAACGAGTATTCCAAGGTGGAAAGGAGGAAATAGTATACAGAGGGAGAGAAAGAAAAATAAATATATTGTGTGTTTTTTAAATGAAAATCCAATTTCAAAAGGCATTTGGAGTTTATGAGAAAAAAAGCAAACAAAAAAATTGAGCGAAATTGGCTAGATAGCTAGAAACACTAGCACAGATGAGCTCTTGTAAAGAAATTGCAGATCCTCGGGGCCTGTGCTGAGACAATGATCTTCAATTACCAGCCGCTCTGTTCTCAATTTTAGACAAGAGAGAAAGAGAGAGCAGCAGAGAAACAGAAAGGGTGATTTTTATTCATTTCTTGATATGAAGAAGAGAAGGCTGGTAAGATATTTTTCCCCTTTTAGCTGACTGCCAGGAAGGTATAATGTTGGCTTGATTTAAGATCATATTTTCTGTTGCCTTGTTTTTTCCACTTTATTGGAATAAATGCAAAGTTAAACACTTCTGTTTTAAAAAAAAATGTTTCATAAGTATGTGTGGGGAAAAATATATATGAGAGGGAGAGAGATACACATGCATACACACATACAGTGCAGTCCGTAAGTATTTGGACAATGACACAATTTGTATTCTTTTTGCTCTCTACTCCAGCACATTGGATAATGACTGTGAGGTTGAAGTGCAGACTGTCAGCTTCAATTTGAGATAATTTACATTTTTGAAGTGTCCACAAAGATTCATTTTTATGTAATCTGAAATTTGAGAACATTTAAAAATAGACTGGATAGGATCCTTGGATCACTTAGTTATTAATGGACACCAAAACAAGCATGATGGGGCGAATGGCCTCCTCTCATATGGACACTTTCTTATGTTCTTGTGTTCAAAAACATGTCAGTATCAATTCAGGTGTTTTTTGAATGAATCTCTTATTTCCATGAGCATAATCCAACAGCAGTATAATGTGCACAATACAAACTAAAACTCATGTAATGAAAAAAGTCATAGCTACTGTGAAGCAGAACTGTTTTGCTTTGGGGATATTATTCATCCACCGATCCTGGTGGCCTTGTTAGAATTGATTGATGGATGGATTTCCAAATATGCCAGGATTGTTTAGCATATAATCCCTGGTGTCCTCTGTCAAGAAGCTCAAACTTGGTTGCAAGTGGAAGTTCTAGTATGATAAATAAACAAATGGTTAAGGGAGCACAATATTATTGTTGATAATGGCCATCACGACCTCAATCCAATAGGAAGGCTGTTGGAAAAACTGAAAAAAGCATCTGCAAGGACTCATTTAACACACTATGGGTTTGGTTACTTATTCCAAACTACAATTATATTTCCAGAAAGCAAGGAATTGGCAGCACTAGATTAATGTAGCATTTATGCACAATTATCACTGCACAGAAGGTGACGTTTTGTTTGTACTTTCAATCGATTTTCACTGTGGTGTTCTTAGCAGTGAATATGCGACTACAAAAACAATGTTTAGCTGTTTTGTCTAATTTAAATAGACACACTGGAGTCCTTATTCACTAAATGTATAGCTGAAAAAATATCTTGGCAGCTGTTTCCAGTTCCCATTTACAAGAAAAAGAATTGCAAAATTCAGTAAAACTTGTAATATAAAGTTCTATGAGAAGCAACACTGTTTTCTCTCTGAAAGGGTTCAGTAACAGTTTATCTAATATGACTAATGCACTAACAGGACATCATAAGGTAGAAAACAAAATATTTTTTAATGATTTAATAGGCCTCTTGGCCTTTGCATTCACATAAAAGGATGTATTTATATAACTATTTTTGTTTCATTATATGTATGCATTAAAAATAAAAGCACATCCTTTAGTCTTCCTCAGATAAACAATAAGCACTTGCATTTTAAACTTTAAATATGGTAAACAAGTACAGATACAGTTAGTTATTTTTAAATGTTATTTATATAGCATTCTCGAGCATCCCCCCCACCCCACAACACACACACATATACACATCTGCACAAACATTGTTACCAGCAGATATTAAAATTTGCTTCAAAATACACCAAGGATAAGAAATGCTGCACATATGAATGGGTTGTTTTTTAACCCAGAAAAAGCCTCAGGTCATTACTGGCCTAATTAAATCTGGAATATTGTTCAATGTATTTACAGTTAGATAGGGAAAGAAAAAAAAATGATTTATTTATTTATCTTTGCATCCACACAGGGACAAACAATGTTTAAGATTCTTTCTTGACAGTCCCATTTTTTCCCCTCTTCCTCTTTGAAACAAGTGCCTCGGGGCTTCCTTTAGCACCATTTGAAAATTATATTAATTAGCCTGTGCATATAGCAAAAGCGCTAAATGATTAGTAACAGGTGGACACTGGAATTGTGGTAGCAGAAACCAATACCTGAACAGCACAGTTTAATTTAAAACGCCTCCATTCCTTCCTTTCAAGATTTTAATTTAAACCTAATTTACAGAGGTCATCTTAATTCCCCAAAAGAAAGGAGTGACTACTCCTAATATTAAACATAGCACTGTGTGTGGAAAAAACTAAAATATTGTTATCTTGTAAGTGACCACGGACAAGGGTGCCTGCTAATTAATAAATAAATAAATAAATAAATAAATAAATAACTGTTGTAAATTGTTTTCCAAGTGTCTCCCTCATATCTCAGTGAGACCTAATACTAAATGTGAACTAGACAGTTTGTTTGGTGGTCTGTGTTGTGGTTTGTTTGTTTTATAACTGTACATTCATAATTTCCTAATGTTCATTAGAATGATTAGAATGAAGGATGACATCTTGGATCTATATCACCTTCTCTTCATACTGATACCAGCACTAATAATAACACAAATAATATGACATGCATGATACTACTGCTATCTTACAATGTGGAGATTTACTATTAAACATAAAATGGGAACTTGAATATTCACTTATTATGCATTTAATTTGTCATCATATTTGCTTAGAACCTCCATAAATACACATGTAACAGAACATGTTGGAATAAGATTTTTTATCTGATAGAATTTCTCCATTTAGGATTGTTTATCTCCCTTATGAGTTTAAGCACAAAAAGAGTAAGCTAAATACAGTAACTTTAGGGTAATTAGCAGGTATAGCCATTGTGGTCTCCAGCTCATGCTGCCAAGACATAACACAGGCTGCCAGTTGGTCTCAAGTACCTCAAGGTCTTCTGACACCAGGTAGCAAGCAGTCTTTACGGATAGTTATAACAAGAATGGCTAGATCAGACGTGATACCCTGCAGTTGCAGTGGCATTTTCAAATTAATCTCACAATCCTGCAGTTATAAACAGCAGACTTAACTGACAGGCCAGTTTGGACCACTCCCAATGAATATTCAAGTGAACATGAAAGCAGACTTCCACGTGGCATGTGTCCACAAGGTACTAATGAATCTGGCTGATCGCATGGCATAATTGTGAAGTAAGTGAAATGCACAGCAAGAGTGAGGTCGTGGTCCTCGACACACAATGACTTAATTTCCGAGTCACTACTGGATTACTGCCCCACTGAACTGAACATGCATTTTAATTGCATTCCAGACTATACGAGTAAACTACCAATCAGTTTTCAGTGACAAATAACAAAAGTGTTACAAAAAAGGGATATGAAGTCATGTTTAATAATCTATAAAAAAAATGGAAATACCCAATATGTATTTATGCGAAACCTTATTGTGTATTTAATTTTTCACAAATGAAGGTAGTCATATAGTCAAGTATTCACCTTCCCATAGAAAATGCCAAAGTATTCTGTGTCCTTTCCTCCAATAAAACACAGTATGAGTGAGATGGCTTGCTGTTGATTAAGACAGCCTCATGATAACTGTGGAGCTAGGCATCTGGCTTAATGAAACACAGGAGATTTTCATCAACATTTCCTCTCTCTTTTCCAAGTCGTGAGTATAATACCCAGGCTTACAGTATATTGGCTATGTTAGTGTTCAAACTCTGTTGGAAACAGTGCTCTACACACAGTACTCCAGAGTGGACTGAATCAGAGAAAATGAAAGTCTTCCTCTGTGATGGCTTGAATAAAAATATATAAATCAAACACAGAAAACTTGCACTTTAAGATTGTATCAGGGAGATGCAGTAACCACACAAATAATGTGCAGGCACATGTAGACGAATGTCTGACACTTTCAAGTTCTAGAATGCTTTTTAATGATTATTTGTATTATGAGTTTATCATTAAAAAGCAGAGCTATAGCACAGTAAACAGGACTGATGCAGTTCTCTGTAATAGCAATATGGGCTCACAGGTCCCGAAATAAGCCCTCTTTAAACTCACCCAACGACGGCACCACTTAGCCAGTTGCCTACCTCTTCATGTATAATCAGGTTACAGTCAGAACTATAGTTTTCTGATGGGAGACTTTTACAAGCTGAACCACCTGGGACCAGATCACTTTCATATATTTCCACCCAGGACTGTACCCCGTTAATATATTTCCCTCATAAATCTGAAACTTGGTTTTGCCAAAGAGATAAATAACCGCTCCCTACTACAGAACTCTTGATTTAATTTCACTTTAATGTTGCTTCGCTCTTCTTCAATAATATAAAATAAGTGATCTAACTTTTCAAGTTTCCAGGGTTTCAAGCACAAGTCCTGACAATTCAAATAGAAATCTGCACTGGATAATATATGACACTGAGCTTTCTATTGGAAATGCGAACAACTGCTGAGAATTGGGATATACATTTACTGGACAGCTTTACAATGGCTAAATTAATTTAACACTAAATTGTATTGCAGACAACAACCAGTTGACTGAAGAGTGTTATAAGATGAAAGAAAGTGACTAAAAAATGTACTGTTTCTCCTTAATGTCATTTAAATCTCTTGACCTTTTTTGACAATTTATACTCAAACTCACTTCACTTTAGATTTAGGACTCACGGTTCCTGAATAATTTATTATGATGTTGCCTTGGACATCCCCATAAATATTGAGTATAAAATCACTATACAAGTGTTGTTTTTATGCTCTATGAGGGTACAGTCTGACCAATGTCCATACTATCCATCCACTCCATTTCTAAGAGTTGCATATAAAATAGGAAGCATCCAAAAACACTACTTTCTAAGTGTTCTGAGAAGAGTTGCTGACTTACTATTCTCTTAATCATTATCAGCCTTTGTCAATCCACTACTGGATTTTTCCAAAATACATACAAAGGTGCTTTACCTTAATTATGTTACACGTTCGAATCAAGTTTTTTTTTTTTTTTAAATCAATGTTGTCATAAAGGAAGACCTCTTTTCAAGCATTCTTGCAGATTAGACAAAGACACAGTGTCGAGTTGGACAATGGCGTTTGGGCTCTGAAGGTGGGTCTCTGGGGCAGGGGCTAAGGTGCAAAGACGTGATATTTATTATTCACAATCCTCGAGTTCAAAACTTAATAGCAGACAGAATAAAATTAAACACCTAGCTCCCTTGAGCCTAAACTACACACATACAAAGGGATCCCTCACTACACATTCACTAGACAAACAAGACAAAACATTCTGGCAGCCAAATAAAGTCCGTAATCCAAGTCCAATGTCAACCAAGCCAATAGCCTTATCCAGACAGGGCAGACAGTCACTGCTTGTCAACGAGGCCACATGGAACTTCAGCCAATGTCAAGCAAGCTCCGATGTGAAGAAAAGCTCCAAGGTGTAAAGCCCATCTGAAACCAGCCACTGAAATTATGGGGAAGGAAGGGAGCAATAATGATAAGACAAGTCTTCTTTTCAAACCTACAATGTATATATCCCCATGGAAAATTAAATATGCATCCATGTATAAGTGACATTAGCTATAGAATATTATACTGTACATCATAAAGAAGGCTGCACTTTAATTTATTATACAAACTGACACCTCTGACAACTAGTGTTCCTGCCTGGAGGTCAATAAGAACTCTCTATTGCCTCTATCGCATCCTAAATCACAATTGCTTTAGCTGTCAGACAACCTTCTTTCAAACATGAAAAATATGATTGAGCACTTTTACTTTGAAACATTGATGTGATTCCCCGATGAATTCAAGAGTCTAGGTGCTTAACTTAAAACACAGCTTTGACAATAACACATTTACAAATAATAATAAAACACACACAAAAAAGCAGCAAACATTAAAAGCATACTCCTAAAATAGTTCTGTGTAGTTATTATTACCGATAAGCTCTCTTAACTGGTACATTAGATACAAATATCCATACAGCACTTGTAACAAAATTCCAGACACTATGAAGTACAGTGTCCTACTGGCAAGTGTATCTCATCCTGTACAGAAACTAACAAGTGACCTCAGCAGGAGAAATAATGTTTGAAGGCTATGTATGTAACCATGCATGCATTTCAGTTATATTACTCAACTAGTTCAAATAATTCTATATAGGACTGAATGAAGATAATTTACTAACTCCCTTCTACAGTACATTATTCAGTCAATAGCATGTCATATTGCAAGTATCTGAGTATATTACAGTCTTTCCACTGAAAGGTATTAGGCACAGAAAACCATAACTGTAAATTATCAAGTTGAGGCTTTCTTAAGTATATTCAATTTTCAATAAAGAGCTAAAGTGTATTATTTGTATTGAACTCCAATCATTTTGGGAGGGCTAGGATAATTAAAATAAATCAATAAAATATGAATGATAAAAAAATGATTTGTCCCTCCATCTTTAGAAGATGCTTTGGTATTGTTTGCAAATCACTACCACTACAAAAATCAGAACGCCTACCAATTCTAAAACATCTGTTTTCATTTGCATAAATGCAGAGAGATGTCAGATGCTGTCTGCATATGCATTATACACTTGAATTGTTCCCTGTGGGGAAAACATATCCTTGTCTATAGGAATATAAAAAGGGACTGATTATTTAATGCATGTCCTCAGAGAAATGACACTAACACTTTTATGTATTTCATGGGATCTTGTCTACCATTAGAGAAGTGTGATATGAATGTCCATCATTTGAAAACTTTTTTTAATGACGTCTTGTCCTTGTATGAAAGAACATACAATCTGTCTCCTCAGACTCAACTATGTTTACTGTCTCTCTGGCTTCTGTTCCTGGGCCTCAATATGCTTCCCCTAGGTAATATTATTCAGCATCACAGCCTCCTCTTCCACTGCTGCTCTGTTGACACCTGCAGTACATTTCCTTGAGGATTTCTCCCGGATGTCATCCCATTGTTTCCACAATCTCTACATGCATCAGAAGATAAAGAAGAATGAATTGCCAGTAACTTGCTTCAGCTGCACACAGGCAAGGCTCTTACTGGTGTGTTTTATCCCAGGTCTTTAGAAACATGCCTCAGTATGCTCTTCAGTTTGGGGAATGTCAGTTGCTGCCAGGCTCTTCAATACAATACCCAGGAACGCGCTTGGACAGTGACCGTACTTTAAGTATGCGTGTGTGTTGCGAGATGATCTTTCTGCTAGCTGTCAGGCATATCAGAATTCCAGATTAGGTCATGCCCTCATCTCCTGCCACCTGTTTTTGTTATTTACTTACTAAGCTGCCATCAACTTCCATCAGCCAACTCCCAGTTCTACACAATAAAGAATCTTTAATTTTAAATTGGTAGTGTTAGAGGGTTACACCTGGGGTAGACTACTAAAGCTACATTAAACAACCTTGTACTGCTAGAGAGGCCAATGCTGGCAATAGCATAGACCATATTTACACCATATAAATTCCACATTTTTTATTACTATAATAGAGCAGTGCATGCATGCATTGACTTATGAAATATGAAATTAATTTAAATCCTCATATTATATACACATGCTGTCATATTAGGATATCCATAGATGAGGGTGGTAAGCATAGTTAACTCTAGATCAAAAGGTCACTAATTAATGTGCTGTGAAATAAAATCTAGTTCTAATGAGGAAATTTGGTTTGATTGTGACGTGATCAGGTAGGGTCTTGTATACTTGTATAGTCACTTCAAACACTAGCTTTACTGACTACAAATAAAACCAGTTGCTAGTACACCAACTGCCTGCTTCATTATTAGTAGTATTTAATTTGAACCACTTATATACACTTATATAGCGTTCAATATTTCCTTTTGCATTTTAAAAAACAAATTAAATTAATAAATTACATAGATAAAATAAAAAAAATACAATAATTTCAATTTCCATAGCCATACATGAAGGCTCCTGAAGATCAAAGAAAATATAATTACCTAATGCACACAAAAACTGTCCACATACCATGAAAGTGAATGAGTATCTTTGCATATTAGAATGCAGTATCATTAAATCACAAATTACTATGATCCCAAGTTAAAGGCCAGCCCTTTTAAAGAAATTAAACTCTGTCAGGCTGTTTAGTCAGATCAATAACTTCTTTCATTCTGGTTCTAAGAACTGCAATAAAAAAAAATAGCAAAAAAGTATTCTGAAAATAAACATTGGTATTAAAGGTCTGGGGTGGATTGTCCTAACTGTCCTGTAATCACATTTCTCAAATGTTCAATATCCTTCTGCTTGATTCTTTGTTATAATTTATTATTAAAATGTTATTAGTAAACAAAACTATACAAAAAAAAAAGTGAAAATATTTTTTGAGCGTTGGCAAGTGGAAACAGT
This sequence comes from Amia ocellicauda, assembly GCF_036373705.1. Taxonomy (NCBI): domain Eukaryota; kingdom Metazoa; phylum Chordata; class Actinopteri; order Amiiformes; family Amiidae; genus Amia; species Amia ocellicauda. The sequence continues at coordinate 15,453,251 of NC_089860.1, forward strand.
ATCTGTCACAGAAAGCTGGAAAATCATCTGTGAAAAACATCTTTACCGTGGCACTTGAATACATGCCAATATAACTCCTATCTTCTGCTCTGTGTAATGTTAATGTGTAATCTGCTCTGTGTAATGTTATATAATACAATATACACTACATGGTCAAAAGTATTTGGACACACCTTCTAATTAGTGGATTCGGCTATTTCAGCCACACCCATTGCTGCCAGGTGTTTAAAGTCAAGCACACAGCCATGCAATCTCCTTAGACAAACATTGGCAGTACAATGGGCCACACTGAAGAGCTCAGTGACTTACAACGTGGTCACAGGATGCCACCTTTCCAACAAGTCAGTTTGTCAAATGTCTGCCTTGCTAGAGCTGTCCCGTCAACTGTGCTGATATTGTGAAGTGGAAATGTCTAGGAGCAACAACAGCTCAACTTGGACCACCAAGTGCTAAAGTGCGTAGTGTGTAAAAATCATCTGTCCTCGGTTGCAACAAGCGTCGGCTGGAGTGGTGTAAATCTCACTGCCACTGGACTCTGGAGCAGTGGAAATGCATTCTCTGGAGTGATGAATCAGCTTCACCATCTGGCAGTCCGACAGACAAATCTGGGTTTGGTGGATGCCAGGAGAACACTGGTCTGGGTCTAGAATAGTGGTCTGGGGCTGTTTTTCACGGTTCGGGTTCGGGTTCATTCCACTGAAGGGAAATCTTTATGCTACATTCTAGATGATTTTGCTCTTCCTACTTTGTGGCATCAGTTTGGGGAAGGCCCATGAGCCGACTATGAGCCAGGCCTATTCGCCCAACATCAGTGCCTGACCTCACTGAATCCCCGGAGCAGTGTTCCAGCATCTAGTGGAAAGCCTTCCCAGAAGAGTGGAGCCTGTTACAGCAGCAAAGGGGGGACCAACTCCATATTAATGCTCATGATTTTGGAATGAGACATTCAACGAGCAGGTGTCCATATACTTTTGGCCATGTGGTGTACCTCAGAATCCAAATGGTAAGGTAAATGGAATATTTAAAGTCACTTTCTTTAATGCAATATTTGGATAGTGTGGAGAAAAAAATCCAACTCAACACTCAATAGCAGTGCATATTTGTTTTTCTTCATGAAGTTTATACAAAATATATATATGGTTTCCTTCAAAATGACCCGATTTACATTTTGAATATTTATTTAAATGGCAAACCTGCAGAAAAATAAGCCATAAAAAAAAGCTAATTAATATGAACCTAGCAGAAGGCTGTCCCTTATTGAATTGTGAAGATCTTTGTGGTGTATTTGCAATGGCTTAGTGCAATTCTGATCAAATGTTTTCATTTGCAGCATTTTCTTAGCCTCTTCCTTTTCACTGCCTTACAATTTTGAAATAAGCTGTTTTCAGCAGACCTTGAATCTCCTCACCCTGCCTGTGAGAGCCGGAGTGAGGGTTGCCACCTGACATCATCATTCTAGAGCACTTGGAGACCAGAGAGGTTTACAAATTTGCCCTAAACTGAAATAAAATAACATGTACTTTCACCTAATTAACTAAATTGCTTAATTAGTGCATGGCAGACTGACAACATAATATTGATTTAATTTCAAAAAGAGAGAATTCTAATGTATACATTTTTACAAGCTATTCATATTTTACATTTGCCTTTGCTTTTATAATCATGAATGGCATACCACACTGAGTAAAACTGCTTAATATTCCTTATCACAGTAATGCCTAGCAATCAGCTGGCCATTATTACCTGTTTGATCTAGAAGAGTCAACGCAACTTAGAGGAATACAGAAATGTGGTTAACTATTCTTATTCTTGAATCGCAATCTCCTCTAATTGCACTTGGTAAGTGACTCAGTTCCCATTAGTAAAGCTTTTTATTTCCCTTTGTTAGGACAATTGGATCTTCTCGCATTGTGTATGGCATGTGTGTGGGCGTAGCTTGTAGAAAACCTGATAATCACGATCCCTTTGCTGAGATCCATGCTCCATTCAACAAAGTCAATGGTCAGTTCTTTCTGGTATGTTTCCAATACTTTCATAATATAATACTTCATGTAAGTCACCACTTACTAATCCAATATTTTAATACACAAATAGCTCAGTAAGCTTGCTTTTAGTTTTGATAGAGCACAGATAAAATATGGGGTTCTGGACTATGTATATAGTACTATGCAAACTAAATTAAATTACGCCTCCAAAAGAAATGATCCCAAAAAGGTAAAATAATTCAAAGTTGATTTCCATACTTGTCATTTGTTGTTTTTAATTCATTTAAAGCAAAATTATGCCTTCTTATTGAAACAAGGAGGCACGAGGAATATTAGACCCAAGTTTCTGGTTCCCAGTGCTACACAGTGTGCTCTTTATTGTTCTGTTACCTTCTCATAAAGCTTATTGAGAAGATTCTTCTGACAGCAATGACAGACTTGAATAAAATCTATGTGATAGCAAGGCTCCCAATTGGATTGCTTCCCCTTTTTGCCACCCACCCTCCCCCCAACTTGAGTATTAAAACACTGTGGCATTCTCTGCAGCTTCTAATGCCGCCTCTTGCATTTGATTAAATAAATCCTGCTCCTGGAGAAGAAGCTTCCAAGAGTCAAGCACAAGTTATTAACCTTTCAGTAAGACTGATGTCTATTTTATGACAGTGTGGTCTGGAACTCCCATGAGATGGGCAGCGGAAAATAAAGCAGGGCGGAGACAGAACATTAAAGAGAAGATCTGACTTTCACTGAATGGTGACTCATTAAAAAAAAAAATCATTCCCACTTCTCATCAGATGTATTTCTGTAAAAGATGCAACTAACATACAGTCCAAAAATTATGTTACCACCTGGAAGATACAGAATAGAAGTCTTAAAACACATTTAATCTGGCTTTAAATGTTACTGCAAAAAGATTATACTATAGGGTCCATCTCAAATTGTATTTTAAGACATACTACTTTAATTTTGTCTTATACTATCCACACTAATTTTTGAGTTTACAGGAGCTTTCCTCTGAAATTATATGAATAGTAATATATGAATGTACCCTTTTATTGATAAAAAAAGTGCCAATCCTGTAAACCATACAACACTCAATCTATTAAAAACCAAGGCCTCCCCAGCACATAATTCAGGGCAAACTGCACACATATTTTATGTGTATTTAATTAGGCTATTAATATGCAGTTTGTCTGTAAAGGCCAAGGTGAAGGTGTATCCAGGATAATTGAAAGAATCGACTTCAATAATCACACTCTTAGACTTTTAATATGGTTAGTAATTGCCTATTAAATATTAAAATACATCGCTATAGCTATGTTTGCAGTTGTTCAACTCGATTTCCCATAAAGGGTCCATGCTTCTAACACTGCTGTCAAAGACTAGTCTCTACTTCTCAGAGAAAGTATTTATTATCAAGGCTTAGCTTGAAGACCCTGAGACTAAACTTTCAGTATAACCAGAAAACAGGAAACGGAAAAGTAAGTTCTAGCATCTACTGTGTGTTGACTGCTAAGAGCAAAATATCTCGCAATCATTGTACTTCACACAATCACAAATGGCATTATCATTGACCTGGAGTCTCAATGTGACTTCGTTTACATGAGGTTAATAAGAATAAAGAAAAATTTACGAACAGTTGTCAACAGTAGATAGTGCTTAACTTGACACTGTGCCATGTAGTATGTTGTCTAAATCTAAATGGCTTGCCTCTTTTGATGTTAAGAAGGCTTTGTCACATTGTTATATTACAAGTAAGCATGGGGGTTTTGTGTGCAGTGTTCTGTTAACATTATGAATGAATGATAACTGTTTTTGTGTATAATAATTCCTGCTGGATAATTTCTTCCAATGGGAAAACAGCCAGCATCGAGCAAGAGTCCATGCGCTGCTCTAATATTCTGTTCACACTACACTCCTTCCATGCACCCATTAGAAAAGTATTGTGTAGCAAGACAATAATAGACAGGTTAAGATTCCCTAAGCACCACTGATACACGGTACATACAAAAATACTAAAATGCTCCAAATATACACTTTTGCCACCAATAATAAGAACCTACAATGTAATTGGCTACAAAAGAATTGTTACACTGTCCTTGTTGTCGAATGGTCTTGTCTTGTACATAGTCACTATGTATATGACACCTCAGTGAAACTTAGGACTGGAGAGACTGAGGGGTCTTAAAGAGCTGAGCCCCCCACCTTTGCAAATACTTCCATTTAATTCTCACTCACTTGAGCATCCTGGCCTTAATTGGGCCCTCTTTGTTCGAGTTGAAGTCGATGCTCTGACTACGAGCCCGGGCTCCAGGTCTGTCACTCTTGACTTGTAAATGGGGGCTCCAATGGCTCAGATGTATTTTTGGAATCGGTTAATGCTCGGAAGATTTAGTTCAGGTGTGAGCTAATTGACTGTTAAATGAGTCTCGGAGAGCTTTCACATCGCTTGCCGTGTTACAGCTGCAGCTGTGGCAGGAGCAAGGCTCTTACCCTTTAAAGTGAGTTGATAATGAGTTTGTTTTTCTCAACACAAGTGTAAAGGAAAGCATGAGTGTGGAATTTAAAATAGCCATTAAAAAGCAAGGGGAAAAATATTCAGTCCTGTGGTGTTGCTTGGAGGTGATAATGCTGTATCTGCTGTGAATTTTACATTATTATTTTTATTTGTTTTGGGGGAGGGGGTATTGTACAGTAAGCCTCTAAAGCGTGCAATAAATCCTTTATGAGAGCCTCACACCATAAGATGCATTTCTGCAAAACTCAATGCTTAACCATATATTGGTTCCATAAAGGACTCCCTACTTGCAAGCACAACTGGCAACAAATTTTATGAAAGAGATATTAAACAGTGTGTATAATAAATGCCATAACATATTGTTAAGATGGTTGATTTTAGTCAATCACACCATGATCACACAGAAACTGAGTATAGCATCACCTCAATGCAAAAGGTTCTCTAAAACCCAGTGGGGTTTGTTTGAAAACTGCCACAATTAAAATCAATCAATCCATTAGTAAATTAAAATAATGTCCCAGTCAAAGGTTTGTCTTTAGTTTTAGTGTAATTTGTAAGTACTACATTTGCTATACATTTAACGCTTTACAGATTATTATTTACAACCTACAAATCCAAGATATGCCTAAACAGCACACGACTGCAGGGAAACCTCACCCAATTCCCAGTTGTGTTTATCAGTAATACTATTCTTTTTACTTCTAGCTTGTACTTTGTTATCAGAAAGGCATGCACTTTGCAAACCTCAAGGCTAAAATTGTTGCCAATCACAAGGAGACATAACAGAGTGAGGGGTTTAGCACACTTAACTTTTATCAGCACAGACAGGGCTTTATCCATAGGCCTTACTCAAACACTCATCCACTCAGCCTGTCATCTAGGTAAAATATCCACTTTGTTCCTCGATTTCCACTCACTGTAGGTATAAGGCATAATGTAGGCTAACCTGCAGGCATAAAAATGAATTAGTTACATCTGAAACCTTAATAAGGTCACTGTGAATTACTCAGTTGTGTAGTTTGCAGAGCTCTGCGTGAAGCTGCTTGGCAGGAATGCACCTGGACAAGCTGCTTCGGTGAATCTTAAGCGGCACTGAGGTGTGCAGGGAATCTTATGCCTTTGCATTTGAGGCAAGCAAGTTCCAATCTTTCGCATCTCTGCTCAATCACCCACTTTCTTTTTTTCCCCCCTTTTTATTTTTCTTGTTTTCTTCATTTTTGTAGCTCAATGCACAGTAATGCTATCCCACCATTGCTCCCCTCTGGTCTCTCCTCCCTAGAGGCAGAAAGACAGGAGGTTTTCAAGCAGGACAAAGTCACCAGCATTACAGGGCCATCTGTGGCTGGTGCTGCGATTGCAGATCTGTGCAAGTTGTGAGCACAGAAAAATATGATTCCCACCCTTAGGCAGCTAAGACTCATCTGTGCCTAACTGCTCTGTTCAGCTATGTTAAAGTGACAGACGGTGGACAAAAGAAAGTGGATAAATATAAGCAACACTTTAAAGCCTTTATATAGAGTTCATGACCAAGTTAAAGCATATTGGTGGTATTCTCTCTCATTTACAGTTTCTTTTTAGACTGCCTACTATTTCCTCTACTTTTTCCATCTTTAAGTACCTCATATCTTTTAAGATCATGCACATTAACTTTTTAGATTCTCATGGTTCAACTTTAGTGTTACATATTTGATGCATGTTCTTCTTTTAAAAAAAAAGCCATTCAAAAGCATTTCCTTTACAAAACACTGTTGACCTTGAAAATGAGTAAACCTGTACATGAAGCTAAGCTCCCATTATACAGCACTAAAGCAACTGATCAATGCTTGCTACTTTGTTCAGCTGTCTGCAATTATTATTGCAGGTTGGTCAAAATTCAATAATAATGGGTAGAGAGTGAAACAAAATTGCAATTCATTCTTTTGCAAACAAGTACAGGCAGCCTTTTTGTCTTCAGAGACTTTTCTTTAGTGTTCCATTCAGTTTGAGGGTAAAAATATAATTATATATGCATACCTGTTCAAAATTGACCAGCACCATGTTGGTTCCCCAAGTGGGTAAGAATGGAAAATACATCGTAATCAGTGTTCAGCCAGAACAATAGAAGGAACATTTTTGGAACAAGCTCTGGACCTTTCTACGGCCAGAAATGCAAGTAAATCAACATAACAAGCAAGATAGCAGACAGCTAGCTGTATGTGTGAACCAGTATATTAATAAGTGCTGCAATGCACAAAGGAAAACTTGTTTATACTCTGAAACAGAAGAAGAAACTTCTTTAAAGAATAAACTTTAAGAACCCCCGACATCAGACATGCTGGGGACATCAATGCACAAGAAAACGTTGGCTTATGCAAAATCTCAAGCAGATTATTAAAGCTTGATAATTACTTTAAAAGTAAATTACTCTAAATTGCGGTATTGATTTTAATATAATGCTTTCACATATTTTATGGAGCAAGTATGTAATTAAATTCTCTAATGCATTAATGGCTGTGTGAATTATTATCTTTAACATTGTTAGGTCATGTAACGCACTACCTCCTTTAACTTACAATAATGTTTCCAGAAATGCTATGTTAATGAATTAATCTGTCATTTTGTTTTGTTTAAAAAAAGCAATACTACAGTACAATATTAAATACTATCTGAAACCACACAGATTATGAAACAAAACCTTTCCCTGATTTCTTGGGCAAATGTCTGAATTCCCCCCTGCCAGTACTGTGGTTATTTGAAGCATCATGAGTTGCCTACAACATTAGTGCCATTGAATCTGATATACACACCAGTACCCTGCACAGTCATCTACAGAAATCCCCTCTATATTATTAGTGTGCAGTAAATCAGTTTACATGCTATAAAGATATAGCAAAGGAGCGAATCATTCATGCTAAAGTAAAATAAGGTACTTTTGTTTAAAGAATCTTAAATTCAGAAATCTCCAGCTATCTTTTCACAATGCTCTTCAATTTTTTCAGTTGAGGAAGCTTTGTTTTGACACCTCTGGTCTGTTGTAATCTCCCGTGACAAATTTTGCATCAAAGATATCCCGTTTGCATGTGCTGCAATTTTGTTCTGAGGTAAGGATCCCCCGATTGCCGTAGCATATTTTTCATATGGCTTTGCAGATCTGTTTAATATACTCTGTTGACTTTGATAAAGTGTTCCGTAGAAACCCGGGCATATTACCAGCTTCCCTGTTAAATTCATGATATGCCTATTCAGCGAAATTATAGAGTGAGCCTTCAGAAAAGCCCGCTGGCACATTTGCAAAATGTGAGTTTAACAATGCTGTAGCTGGTGTGATTTAAAGTCCTGATGTCCCCCAACTGGTTCCCTAGAAGGCAGCACAGCTAATGCTAACTTGCTTGTGTGCTATAAACAAGCAATGGACAGTCTCTGAGGTTCTGTGCACTACTGTATCTAAATCGTCAAAGGCAGAATTTTACAGCACGTTGGAGAGAATGCTAAACTGCTAGAAGACATCTCCAAGCAGTTTAATTTCATTTGCAATGTCCCCTTTTACCCCAAAGCCTAAGGCCACATTTTTGTTAAAGCACATGGGTTTAATTGGAATCTATATTAAAGTGTCCATAATGGAATAGGATAGAAATTAAATTAAATAAAGTCTTAAAAACAGTTAATTACTGTGAAAGAAAGGCTTCAACAATTGCCTCTCATCCATCCATCACTAGTATTCTTTTCAAAGCTTGTTACTGCTTATTCATTTCTACCAATTTCATATATATTTACTCTCTGAGGGGGGCGTATTCCTGAATTACTCTCTATTCCTGTGCACAAGGCAACAGGAGCCTACAGACACATGCAAGACATATTCCTCGTGATACTCTAATTTAATTAAAAATATAAGAGATAAAGCTGTTTAAAAATGGAAACAGCAGCACATTTGGAATTTGAGTATGCTACTGGGTTTCTTAGATAGCAATAATGAAACCTAGGGTGTTGATGAAATCCTGACACAATTGAGCAAATTCTGTTCTGTAAGAGGAACACATAAGTAGTTCTCAGAATGAGATTAAGTCATGTGAGACTGCATAGAGCCCGAGGTCACAGACAAACCATCCATTTCCTGGGCCCGTGATTTATAGCATAAGATATAGTTTTACAATAATGCAGACATTAGCTGGAATTATATAGTAATTGCAGTTTGCTTTAAAAAGAAAAAACAACAAAACAATAAAATACACATTTCAACTTCACTCTGGTTCAGCAACAATATTATATATGTGGTTACATTATTTATACATACATTATCATACAATGAAAGATCAAAGAATTACCTTCCTGACCAGTTTTATCCCAATGGTCAAGAACATAAAAAAAGCTTTATTACAGTGAGAGAAAAAAGTATTTGATCCCCTGCTGATTGTGTACATTTGTCCACTGACAAAGAAATGATCAATCTATAATTGTAATGGTAGGTGTATTTTAACATTGAGAGACAGAATAACAACAAAAAAATCCAGAAAAACGCATCTCAAAAAAGTTATACATTGATTTGCATGTTAATGAGGGAAATAAGTATTTGATCCCCTATCAATCAGCAAGATTTCTGGCTCCCAGGTGTCTTTTATACAGGTAACGAGCTGAGATTAGGAGCACTCTCTTAAAGGGACTGCTCCTAATCTCAGATCGTTACCTCTATAAAAGACACCTGTCCACAGAAGCAATCAATCAATCAGATTCCAAACTCTCCACCATGGCCAAGACCAAAGAGCTGTCCAAGGATGTCAGGGACAAGATTGTAGACCTACACAAGGCTGGAATGGGCTACAAGACCATCGCCAAGCAGCTTGGTGAGAAGGTGACAACAGTTGGTGCGATTATTCGCGAATGGAAGAAACACAAAATAACTGTCAGTCTCCCTCGGTCTGGGGCTCCATGCAAGATCTCACCTCGTGGAGTTTCAATGATCATGAGAACGGTGAGGAATCAGCCTAGAACTAAACGGGAGGATCTTGTTAATGATCTCAAGGCAGCTGGGACCATAGTCACCAAGAAAACAATTGGTATCACACTACGCCGTGAAGGACTGAAATCCTGCAGCGCCCGCAAGGTCCCCCTGCTCAAGAAAGCACATGTACAGGCCCGTCTGAAGTTTGCCAATGAACATCTGAATGATTCAGAGGAGAACTGGGTGAAGGTGTTGTGGTCAGATGAGACCAAAATCGAGCACTTTGGCATCAACTCAACTCGCCGTGTTTGGAGGAGGAGGAATGACCCCAAGAACACCATCCCCACCGTCAAACATGGAGGTGGAAACATTATGCTTTGGGGGTGTTTTTCTGCTAAGGGGACAGGACAACTGCACCGCATCAAAGGGACGATGGACGGGGCCATGTACCGTCAAATCTTGGGTGAGAACCTCCTTCCCTCAGCCAGGGCATTGAAAATGGGTCGTGGATGGGTATTCCAGCATGACAATGACCCAAAACACACAGCCAAGGCAACAAAGGAGTGGCTCAAGAAGAAGCACATTAAGGTCCTGGAGTGGCCTAGCCAGTCTCCAGACCTTAATCCCATAGAAAATCTGTGGAGGGAGCTGAAGGTTCGAGTTGCCAAACGTCAGCCTCGAAACCTTAATGACTTGGAGAGGATCTGCAAAGAGGAGTGGGACAAAATCCCTCCTGAGATGTGTGCAAACCTGGTGGCCAACTACAAGAAACGTCTGACCTCTGTGATTGCCAACAAGGGTTTTGCCACCAAGTACTAAGTCGAAGGGGTCAAATACTTATTTCCCTCATTAACATGCAAATCAATTTATAACTTTTTTGAAATGCGTTTTTCTGGATTTTTTTGTTGTTATTCGGTCTCTCACTGCTAAAATACACCTACCATTACAATTATAGACTGATCATTTCTTTGTCAGTGGGCAAACGTACAAAATCAGCAGGGGATCAAATACTTTTTTCCCCCACTGTATGTCTGTCTACTGGCATACGTTTCTTCATGGATATAAAATATAATGTAACCACTTGAAGGCCACTTTAACTGTGGTTCAATGTCAAAGTCTCAGAATATTTTCTAATTGAGTGAAGGAAGATAAATATTGACAAATAACCTACTCAGGCTCTCTAGCCCACGATTATTTGGATGCTTGTTTGAAATTAATATCATGAAGGTACAGAAATATCACTGGTTTACTCATGCACATAGTTTAAAGCCTTCTCACACAACATTATAGGCCTCTGAGATGTACAAAATGAAGAAGTAAAGAGCTTGGTACCCATCTTGAAGATCAACTAATAAATGAGTCAATTGGACAGACTTATCCTACAAAATCCCAACTGAAGAAAGGCTAAATACTAGCAGGACTGGAGGTCTCACTTGGAGGGTCTGTTGACAGAGGTGGTCCTGGGGGAAGAAATGAAAAATCCAATGGACTCTAAGCCACTGCTGTTTGGCAAACTGAGGGACTGTCAGCAGTTTTGAAGGAATGTGTGTTAATAGGCTTCTTTAGACATGAAAATATGTAAATAACTATCTATAAAAGCACAGTAACACATTGTTTTGTCAATTTAGTTGTGATATGTATGGGTGTGTATAATAATGCATACTAGTCATATAGAACTTTAAAGTTTAAAGTGTCAGTTCCCTTTGGTGACATTTTTTTCAAATGTGCCAATTGTATATATGTCATGTGTTAGAGAGCGCAGTATAAAGAAACTGATAAGAGTAAGATAAGAGTTGAGCTCTGGATAAACAAATGTTAGTGTCTCAGGTGATTGCATTCGATGTGTCCTCATTTAGGGCAAAACTGGTCATATGGATAATCTGGCACAGATCAGAATACATTATTCACATGATAGAACCAGTCCAACATGCAAAGACACTTAAAAAAATGGTGTTAAGAAAGTTAGATGCAAAATAAGAAATATTATTTCTTGCCTGCTATTTTAATACAAGAATCTCAGTAAGACGTATACATTAAATAGCTATTCAAATATGCTCCTTAACTACCATTTGGGGACACTCAAATAAGGCCTGTTAATCAAATATTAGACCTTCTTTAATGAAAAAGTATATAATTTGATGACAATGTTTAGCCAAACAAGTGGAATATTTTAAATAATTTAAAATATACACATTTTTAAGAAAATGTTTTCCTGTCTTATGGCTTGAATTTATTATGTTGATTTGTTTGATTTAAATAAATATTACTTAGGCGTTTATATATATCCACCATCCCATCACAGTTATGAATACGATGGGATACCTTTGTCTCCCTTATAATCCATGCAGAGGAACACTTATATGTACAGTTACTCTAAGCAAGGGCATTTAGAAGTCTTGATAACTGTCAGTACAGCAGTTGGCATGAATCTGAACACAGATCATGACACACAGTGACAGCTCACAGTCCAATTTCACACCTGGCAAGAGCTAACTGTTTTTACAAATGTTATTTAATTGATGCAATGAATTTTAAACTGGTACAATCACCATGAATTTGCTTATTCTGGTTATCTCAAATTAGCTGTATTTTATAACAGAAAAAATACTACCTTACATTTGGGTCCCAATAAGGAGTGATACCACTCAATAAAAAGTCTGTTCTTTCAGTCATGAATACTAGCACAAAGAAATAAAGTCTTATCTAAGTCTTAATTTACATCTCAGCATCAGTCTACATATCACTGATGAAAATTATTCTTGTAACCTACATTCAGAAATTAAAATCCTATAATTATCTTCAATTAATGAGAAGGGAGCATTCAGTGATTAAGGGAATAAAGTTGAGAGAATTTTTATTATAATTTGCTTCTGCATTTCTTAACTTTCACCTTTAAACTTGCAGAATGTCAGTATGGTAGACTTTTTTAATTAACCTTTTAATTTTGCTGCATTTTATATATATGAAGAAATCAAAGGAAGAGTGAAACTGGGATGCACAGCACACTGCTGAATGGAAATCTACCCAATTGCCTGAAGAGAAAATTATTTGATCAATGCATACTACCAGAGCTCACTTATGGCTGTGAAACGATGATACAGAAACTGCGGACGACACAAATGAGCAAAGGGTGGAATGGCTAGATTTCCTTTCAGCAGCGTGCACTTTCCTCCAAATGCACTCCATCCCATTCTTACTCTTCTTTTGATGTCTTCCATATTTCCATCTCTTGACTTCTTATATAATACCTTTATTTAATTCAGGAAAAATATGTATATCTTGTTTTATAGTACAATCTGCTGAGGAGCAAAACAAAATACCAATAAAAAAACACAATGCTCATTGCACACTTTACTACAGATATGTAGCAATGTTGCTGGAACATTACAGTTAGAATTACATTAAACATTTGCTTTTGTCTTTGTTAACTAAATTTAATTTCAAATCAACATCCAGTTTATATTCAACTCTTCAAACAAGCAAAATAAGGAGGATAAATGGATTATATATGTTTTTCTTGCATATGTTGTTCAGATTTGACATAAGAAATGTGTGTTAAAATTCTGATGAAAAATGAATTTGGCCACTGTGATTATAGTTGCACTGGTATTGTGCTGCTTAACTTCCATTTCCAATATGTATTTTCATACTTTTAAAAAACCCTCACTCAGACATCCAGTATAAGAGACCTTAGTAGCATAATCCAGTAATGATATAGTGGAGATCCACAGCTTTTTGTCTTGCATGAGGCCAAGGTTATTTATCGCCTTCCCGTGTGAAAGCAGGACTGGCTCAATCATAGCTGAAATAAATGTCCCCCCATCTTTGTATTCTTTTCTAAAAAACTACATTCTCCAACATTGCGGATGGCGCAGGATTTGGCCTGTTTTGCCTCCCTAACCAGTATGGATGTAATGGCACTGCTTCATTTGTAGCATAAGCACTAAACGCTTGATTAATTATTAATAACTTTCTGTTGTGTGAATGATGCAAGCAAATGTTGCCTTTAAGCTTAGACAGAGATCAAATTGCAGACTTCATTAGCAAAGCATAGCACATGCAAATCAATGAGGAGATCTGTATGTCATTAAAGGAACCTAAAAACACACAGGACGACTTAAACCAGTCTTTAGCATTCAATAAACATGTATTGGTCTAGACTGCCTATAAAGCAAAGAGTATGTTACAGTCACAATAGGACAGGCGTACAATCATTGTGTCACGGTCACGATGATGGCGCCTAACCTGCAATGTCAAACTGCCTCTTGATTTTTCTAGAAAAGTGGGGGTAAACGTGTACCAATTGGTAAATTAACTACCAAAAAAGCAGAGATATACCACTGAAATAACAGCATTGTTTGAGAACATTTATGCACTTAAAGGTGGTGCTGTGTGTTCCCTATTTGTTTTGTAATAGTATAAATGTATTAGAATTCAATGTTGCTACTTGTGTATTAATTATTAAATACATTTTAGGTTTCCTCAAATTTATCATGAATCTAACACTGTACATGTAAACAGCAACTAGCAAGAATGGTGTGATGTCTTATGGATGTTTTCTTCATGTATTTATGAAAAATAACAGCAATTACTTCTAATAAGGGTGTTTTCATAATAATTAGCAATACTCCGGGCTGTGTGCTTAACATGCTTGAGTAGGCCAAAATCCGTGTCTTTTCAAATATTTGTTGCTTTCACTCCTTGGGGGTGCAGTGGGTCAAGATACGGACTGGAATTTGAAGAAACAATCTGTTATAACAGTACTTTCTACCCAAAAGCAGGCTTTTGAGACATTACTTTTAGTATTTATAAAGTACAGAAAACTTCAGGGAGCTGGTAGCTCCAGGCAATGCCTAGGGGAAGGAGAGCTAGGAAAGCCTTCTTTCTGACTGAAATCCTGCTTTGAAAATCATTTACAACAATGAATAATTGAGATCACTCAAAATACATCAATTAAGAAAGCACAATTAGCATAAAATATATGTAATTGATGTATTCAAATGTGCTTTCATTGTTGAACACATGGTAAATATGTGTGAGTACACAAGATCAACAGGTATAGGTCTTTCTGCAAAGCAATGTCTCTGGGAACACAAGAGTTGAAAATAGAGATCTTACAGAAAATCAATATAGTCCTTGCAGGCATTTTGTTAAGTTACATTTTTCATATACTTAACCTATGTCTCAAAGCTGACATGTCAACACCCACAAACATTTCTAATTTACCATAAACTTCGAAAACATTCTCCTAAGAAAGTTTAGTTACTTATTGTTACATTGTATTTGCTACAAGGAATTGCTTTATTAATCTTGCAAAAAAATTTAATTACCAGGTTTTATTCTGAAACCCAAAATGCCATAGTTATACATGGTATCAATGCCAACTGTTGATGCAATGTCACCCCCATTCTAAAATACAGTCTACAGCTAGCAGCAGTACACAATGTGCATGTTTCTGATGACACCACAAAATGTCTTTAGGATTGGAAAAAAATAAACAATAACAAAAAAAACTTCATATTACCAAACGAAAGCACTTGCAACACCACTGACACCAAATAAATTACCCTGCTATCTCTCTCGAGCAGAATGGTTATTCTAGTCATTCTGTGGATTTCATATGGTAATTCAGTTTTGTTGACATGTGGTATTAATGACCGCTGCTGGAGCATTCATTTATTTCAACAGAAAAAGACAACATTGAAACATGCTTCTCATATTGTTGCACTAAATGTTAATAGGAATGCTCTAAACACAGTTGACTGGATTTCTAAACCATTTTGAAAGTATGAAAACATAAACGTGCCATAATCTACCCCTCTGCAGAAACTCATGTCATCATTTAAGTTATCTATAGGGGACATCAAGAACATCCCCAATCAACCTGAATATATTCATGGGGGAAAAAGAAAAATTATATATACTTATATATACTTATGTACTTTTATATTTGAATAAAATTATATGGGCAAAATCCATAAAAAAATAAACATATAAATAAATGTATAAATACACAAACAACAGGAAAGAACATGCATATATCTATATATCTACAAAAACATACATACACATACACACGGGCAACAAATTAAAGGAAAAACCAACAAAGTGTCTCAGTAAGGTGTTGGGCCACCATGAGCTGCCAGAACAGCTTCAATGCTCTTGGCACAGATTCTAGTGTCTCTGGACTCTACTGGAGGGATGAACACCATTCTTCCAAAAGACATTCCCTCATTTGGTGTTTTGATGATGGTGGTGGAGAGCGCTGTCTAACACGTCGGTCCAAAATCTCCCACAGTTGTTCAACTGAGTTGAGATCTGGTGACTGCGAAGGCCATAGCATATGATTCGCATAATTTTCATACTCCTCAAACCATTCAGCTAGCCCTTGATTTGATTTGCAGTGACCCTTCCCTGTAAGTGGACCCAAACCATGGCAGGCCAAGCCTCCGGACCCCCTCACTGTAGGGGTCAAGCACTCGGGCATGTACCGTTCTGTTGGTGTCGCCACACACGCACTCGCCCCTTTGTTGAGAACACTAGCCAGTTGAGCAGTCTTTGTTACTGAAGCTCTGTGCCCCAATAATGACCCCTCTTTCAAAGTCACTTAGATCCTTTCCTCTTGCCAGCTTGATCCAAAATCAAGGTCAACTGGGCCTGCTCATCATTTGTATACATGCCATAGAGCATGATAAGACATTAATTGCTTAATTGTATGATGCAGTACACCTGTTTGGAGGCATCTGCATCGTTTATGTTCCTCCGCTCATTTCCTTTAATTTGTCACCCGTCTATATATATATATATATATATATATATATATATATATATACACACACACTCACCTAAAGGATTATTAGGAACACCATACTAATACTGTGTTTGACCCCCTTTCGCCTTCAGAACTGCCTTAATTCTACGTGGCATTGATTCAACAAGGTGCTGAAAGCATTCTTTAGAAATGTTGGCCCATATTGATAGGATAGCATCTTGCAGTTGATGGAGATTTGTGGGATGCACATCCAGGGCACCAAGCTCCCGTTCCACCACATCCCAAAGATGCTCTATTGGGTTGAGATCTGGTGACTGTGGGGGCCAGTTTAGTACAGTGAACTCATTGTCATGTTCAAGAAACCAATTTGAAATGATTGGACCTTTGTGACATGGTGCATTATCCTGCTGGAAGTAGCCATCAGAGGATGGGTACATGGTGGTCATAAAGGGATGGACATGGTCAGAAACAATGCTCAGGTAGGCCGTGGCATTTAAACGATGCCCAATTGGCACTAAGGGGCCTAAAGTGTGCCAAGAAAACATCCTCCACACCATTACACCACCAATTACCAGCCTGCACAGTGGTAACAAGGCATGATGGATCCATGTTCTCATTCTGTTTACGCCAAATTCTGACTCTACCATCTGAATGTCTCAACAGAAATCGAGACTCATCAGACCAGGCAACATTTTTCCAGTCTTCAACTGTCCAATTTTGGTGAGCTTGTGCAAATTGTAGCCTCTTTTTCCTATTTGTAGTGGAGATGAGTGGTACCCGGTGGGGTCTTCTGCTGTTGTAGCCCATCCGCCTCAAGGTTGTACGTGTTGTGGCTTCACAAATGTTTTGCTGAATACCTCGGTTGTAACGAGTGGTTATTTCAGTCAAAGTTGCTCTTCTGTCAGCTTGAATCAGTCGGCCCATTCTCCTCTGACCTCTAGCATCAACAAGGCATTTTCGCCCACAGGACTGCCGCATACTGGATGTTTTTCCCTTTTCACACCATTCTTTGTAAACCCTAGAAATGGTTGTGCGTGAAAATCCCAGTAACTGAGCAGATTGTGAAATACTCAGACCGGCCCGTCTGGCACCAACAACCATGCCACGCTCAAAATTGCTTAAATCACCTTTCTTTCCCATTCAGACATTCAGTTTGGAGTTCAGGAGATTGTCTTGACCAGGACCACACCCCTAAATGCATTGAAGCAACTGCCATGTGATTGGTTGGTTAGATAATTGCATTAATGAGAAATTGAACAGGTGTTCCTAATAATCCTTTAGGTGAGTGTATATATATATATACACACACGCAGACACACACACACAGTCAGGTCCATAAATATTTGGACAGTGACACAATTGTCATCATTTTGGCTCTGTATGCCACCACAATTGATTTGAAAAGAAACAATCAAGATTTAAGTGTAGACTCATCGTTAATTTGAGGGTAGTTACATCCAAATTGGGTGAACGTTGTACGAATTACACCCATTTGTCTATGTGGTCCCGCCAATTTTAGGGGCTCAAAAGTAATTGGGCAAACTAACATAATCATTAATTAAATTTTGAGTTTGGTAGCAAATCCTTTGCAGTCAATGACTACCTGAAGTCTGGAACCCACAGACATCACCAGATGCTGGGTTTCTTCCCTGCCAAGCCTGTACTGCAGCTGTCTTTAGTTTCTTCTTGCTTTCTGGGTGTTTTTCCTTCAGTTTTGCCTTCAGCAAGTGAAATGCTGCTCAATTGAATTCAGATCAGGTGACTGACTTGGCCA
Source organism: Amia ocellicauda (assembly GCF_036373705.1). Taxonomy (NCBI): domain Eukaryota; kingdom Metazoa; phylum Chordata; class Actinopteri; order Amiiformes; family Amiidae; genus Amia; species Amia ocellicauda. The sequence continues at coordinate 15,471,215 of NC_089860.1, forward strand.
TTGCAGAACATTCCACTTCTTCACCTTGGGTTGCTTTCGCAGTATACTTCGGGTCATTGTCCATCTGAACTGTGCAGTGCCTTCCAATGAGTTTTGAAGCATTTGGCTGAATCTGAGCAGATTATAGAGCCCTAAACACTTCAGAATTCATCTTGCTGCTTTTGTCAGCAGTCACATCATCAATAAATAAAGAACCAGTTCCCCATACATGCCCATGCCATAACATGCTTCACAGATGAGGTGGTATGCTTCAGATCATGAGCACTTCCTTCCGTTCTCCATACTCTTCTCTTCCCATCATTCTGGTCTGGTTATGAGATCTTTGTCATATCTGTCATCGGATGTTGTTCCAGACCTGTACTTGGTTCTTTAGATGTTTTTTGGCAAACTCTTAGATCTTGTGGCAAACCCTCTGTATTTATGGTGAAGTCTCTTTCTTTCTCTCTGATTGGTTTGTCTATTTCTCAGCCTAATGATGGCTTGCTTCACTCACAGTAGCAGCTCTTTGGACTTCATATTGAGGATTAACAGCAACAGATTCCAAATGCAAATGCCACACTTGAAATCAAATGTAGATCTTTTATCTGCTTACCTGTAATTGAACTAATGAGGGAATAACACACACCTGGCCATGGAACAGCTGAGCAGCCAATTGTCCAATTAAATTAAATTGGGGAACCTCAAATAAAAATGGGTGTAATTCCTACACCATTGAGACAATTTGGATGTAACTACCCTCATATTAAAGATGAAAGTCTACACTTAAAGCACATCTTGATTGTTTCAAATCCATTGTGCTGGCATACAGAGCCAAAATGATGACAATTGTGTCACTGTCCAAATATTTATGGACCTAATTGTATATGTGTGTGTGCGTGTATATATATATTTAAAAGCGGTGTCATTTTTCATATTAAACTGAAGCTTATTTGTGAGTGTATCTTACCTTCTGTTGTTTCTGTGTGCAGGCTGTCCTCCTCAATCGTCACATCTTCAGAATGATATTTGGTCTCTGGGGAATGGAGATTTCTGCTACATGTTTTTGGAGACACCTTTAACCTTACACATTTGAAGCAGCTGCCTGTTGGAAGAGAAGGGAAAACCAGGGCACACCTTTTAATACAAACATCAACTAATTCATGCCTCCATCATATTGTCGATTCCTGTCCATTTTTATGCGTTTTACTTAGTAGGTATAATTATTTTTTTATTTTGTTTTCTTTGTTGGTTTGTTTTGTGGGTTTCTCCAATGATGTGTGCCCCTTTCTTGACCCAGTTTGGAATGGTAACAGCTGAACTCAGCTCAGCGCCAGGACCCTCGTGCTCCTCCAGAAGTGATTCACAGCACATCTTCTCAAATATGCACTTTGTCAAAGCCATCCGCTACTTTTCATTGCACAAGCCCACAATGCCTATAGTCCATGGATCACACCAATCGGGAAGATATGAAGCAGATGGACTTGCAGGCACCTGAGCAGCCATATGATTCACTCCTGTGCGGTGAACAAAATCCCCCTCGCACCTCCCCAGCGGCAGCATTTTGCCAAATGTCCCTTGCTCCCTGGGAACTCTCTGCCAAAGCCGGCAAGGCAACAGCTGGATTCAAGACCAGCTCGTCCAGCCTGGAGGATATAGCCTGCACTCCTTGTACCGTGCTTGTAACAGATGTGCCAGTGTGCGGTTTTTATCAGCCAGTTTTTATCACTGTACACTGTGTCAATGTAATCTGGCACAAGGTGAAAAGAAAAAAGGGAATAAAAATAAGGAAATTGTAGCAAAAAGACTAATACAATTACTGTGCAAGAATAAATAAATCCATAAGTATGCATCCAAGAACCTCATATTTTGTTGTCACAGGAAGGTCATCGCTTTCTTTTAAAATCAAATATTTTTAAATTTAGATGGAAATGTGCGATTGCCAAAAACAAAAACAAAACTCTTCAAATAAACAATAAACAAAGCCCTACAAATCCCCAAATCCCCAACAGAATGAAAGTGACACCTAGATGAACTACACTTTTTGTGTTGTGGAATTGCATTTTATAAAGACAAAATAGGACCATTTCTTTGTATAGCCATTTTACAAATTGAATATGGGCTGCATGTATTATTTATATGATGTGCTGTTGAATATGAGCCACTTCAAATAAGGGTATCATGAAAGTAAATAAAAATTTACAGATTTGAATTCACAAAATGTATTGGCATATAATATGATATATTTTAATTATATTCCGAGTGTACGAAAAACGTTCAGAATGACAGGATTTGTTTAACACAGGGGATCATTTAAATAAACCTCTTTTAAAGTGGCTGTATAAACAATCTCCATGTTTGTATTTCTATGGTTGCACAATTAAATCAAGGCATAGACCAAATTAAAACTTTGATCTAGCCAAGACTAATACTTGTACCCTATTGTGTTTTTATTGTAGTAGAAAGCAGATTGACAATAACAAACTATGATACACATTTGATCGGTCAAGAATCACAATTTAAGAGAAGTGCTCTCACCCAATCTAACAGTGACCAAATAATTGTCCAGAAGAAAGCAAACTATGTCAGTATCATCTCTACATATTAACTTACATCTGCAGAACTACATGACTATTTTTAAAACCTCCAATTAGCTGTATTTTAATTTATGCTATTCCACACTGATAACTTACCACATGGGGTTACAGACTTATAAAAGAAAATCTTCGAACCGTTAAGCTTTTAACCATTTAATTACAGGCCTATGATTGAACTGTTTTTAGACATGACTGTGGCAATTAACCTTCGGAATTCAGTCAGAATTGTATAGGCATTCTTCAAAAACTTCTCGTTTTCAGTGCAGCCACAACATACATTCTATACATACAAATATATGACAACTATATATTTGACTTATAAGGACCAGTTACACAAATACATAAATAAATAATAGATAAATATATCTGATAGATAAATAAGTAAAGAATGTGAAGCTAAAACAATTTATTTTTCTGTCCAATCTACTTGTCTGGACAGGAGTAATCCAATTATTATGACAGCATCACATTTTGGCAGGAATCACAATTTCAGGGTGAAACAGAGAACAAATATTACAGTTGAATTACTTTTACAGTAAATTGGTAACATTAAGCCTAGTCAAAAAAATAACTACTCAATCATATTAATTATTAGAAGAGGAAAGTGTACAGATACCAACACTGAAGATGAAAAGAACTAGGGCTGGATGATGTATCGAGTTTTTGCAATATATTCAAATATATTATTTTGGGCAAAATAAAAAAACACTTGTATCATGAAAATCGAGTGTTTGGAATGTGTGAGAAGTAACTGTCAATGTTTTTATCCAGCCAATCACATTGCACGAAAATGCTTGTCAAGTATTTTTCATGCAGCCAATCACCTCGGAAGAGGAGGAAGCAAATGTGTCTCATTTTGATGAGTAAATTAGTAGTTCTGAGGTCTTTAATTAAGAAATGCAACTGCTTATAAAGTTGAATGTTTGTTTTACAATCATGGATTCGTGGGATTACAATCTTGAATGTCACACTCGCTATATTAACCTTTTTTAAAAGCAACGGAAGCCAATGAACAAAGTAATGAAGTTACCTGGTGTTAATTCATTGTTTGAATTAGACACTAAAAACAGAAGTGAATACTTTTTATATATATACAGGGTTTCCAGCGGCGCTATTCAGGCCGTGCGAGAAAAAAAAAAAGAAACGAAACGTGTGCCACCCGCTCTCGTTCGCTCCGGCTGTACCCGAAGCAGCCCGACAATATGCACCTCCACCCCGCCGCACTGCCTCGGAAACCACGATGTGTATATAGATATAAATTGTATAAAATTAAAATATATAGTTTGTCTGCATTTAATATAAATTGAAAAGCAAGGTAAAAAAATGCATAATGTTTTAGCTTATTAAGGTGGGAGTAGTAGTGCAACACTAGTAACAACAATAATTTGTGTTATTACATGCAGTGCTGTACTGGTATGCAGAATTGCAAATCGAAACTCGACTGTCATTGCAAGGAAACGTACCTGTCTAGCAAGGACAGATGTTAAATGCACCACTATAAACCCAGTCAGTGCATGTGTTGCGTGATTACTATTACTTGTGTTGTTATTATGTGACCATAAAAAATAGTGTGTGTGTGTGTATATATATATATATATATATATATATATACACACACACACAGTATCACATAACAACATATTGCTAATATGTATTTCTTATTAGGCAATGTGTGTGTGTGTATATATATATATAGATGTATGTATGTATAAGTATGTATGTATATATATATATATATACACACACACACACACACTTTTTCTTTTCTGTGGGCTTCATGAAGTCTATTCCGCAGCCTTGAGTGTGTATTCCGAGCTTTTTCATTAAAATGTAGTTTGGCAGCAAGGATTTGTTATTTTGTGCATTATTTTAATTTCATGTATTAATTTAAAGGCAGGTAAAACAAAAATCATATTTACCATGACAGCCTGGTAAGTGGTATTTGTTAGTTTTGCATATTTAATGATTAAAGAAAGACTTGTTTGAATTATAATATCTTTGGTCTTATTTTGTAGCTTTTTTGGAGAAAAACAAAACAGAGATATATACTGTGTATCGCCCAAACATTCGAAAAATATCAAGATATAATTTTTAGGTCATATCGCCCCAAGACCCCCCCCAGCTGTATCTGTAGAACTGTTTTTTTTTTTCCTTTTTCAATAATGCTATCTCTTCCTTCATGATTTGCTTAACTGCAAATCCTAGATGGCCGTTTTAATGGTACTTTCTATATAATTGTTCTTGCATGGCAGCTGAATGATGCAGAAGGAAGTATGTTATCGGTTATCATCTTGAGTCCAATATACATATTTTTTGCCTCTTATTAAAGTGAGGGCTTCTGTAATAATTTCGATTTTGTAGGTAAGATGCATTATTAGAAGATGCATAAAACATTGCATTTATGCAGGTGCAAGTACCACATACCATTTCCTTAATCTACTTTAATCCATATTTCAAATTCAGGCCCCCAACATATAATTATGTAGTGATAATAAGGTGTACACTATTTAACAAGATTAAATTATGATGAAAACATATTTCATGTGTTAGAAAACTATACAGTTGTGCACTATTAAGATCAATGTTACTGTTATGCAACATAATAAATTATACAGTAAAATCAACAAGCCCGTAGAGTATATTTAATTTGTTTTTTCTATTCAATAATAAAGTCAATATCCAATAAAAACTCTATAATTGAGTTGTATTTGTGGATAGAGAAGTTATAGTGTCCATACAAATCAGTAATTAGTATCAAACAGGGAAAGTCAGCTGTATCCAAATGAATCCATTCTCCCTATTAGTAATTGTAATTACATCCAGGCTATGCATTCAGCTATAAATCTACTGTAAATCTCAAATGAACATTAGTTCACACTCTACATACTATAGCCATTGTAACACACTTTATTAAAAGGTATTAAACTCTCCCATTTCAAACATTAAAATATGTTTAATATTAAATATCCCACAGGTAGAAAAGTAAAAAAAATACAGAAGTAAACTGATAACAATGCACCACAATTTGTTTGGCATTTACTTTGTGTCAGAGTGACTGTCTCATTTAGAAGGCATGAAGAATATTCATATTTTACTGATAGATTTGACTGCTGAATAATTATGCTGTTCCAATAAAAAGTTTACATTACTGATTGCAAGAGCATGTAAGCAGATCAGAACACACTTCCCCCTGACCCCTCACTCCCTTTGATTTGTTTGCTTTTCTTCTTAGAAATAAAATCCAATGTAGAGAAGAAAACCTTTTTAATCTTAAATTAAACCATTAGTATTGAGAACCAGCTGAACAGCTATTACTGAATGCATCCTTCATTTATAACCAGATATGTTAAGTTGCAATAGACCATCTTACTCTACAACATATAGATATTACAGCTTAAAAGCCAATGTGTGGTCTCATTCACCTGATTAATGCCAACATACTGCTATTTATTTATTTATGAGGTATATTCAAATAAGAAATCCTGTGAAGCATTAACCATCTAATTTTAGCAGTGTCCCACAAATATTTACATGCAATCAACAGAAAACGAAAAAAAAAAAAAGCTGAATGCTTTGTTTCATCCTGGGATAAGTGAAAAGCATTCATAATTAAAGTTCAAAGCATTCCCTTGGATTCACCTGGTTTCTAAAGCCCATTCAACTCTAGTGTTTCTGTTTCAGAAAATATTTAATTTGTATTATTTATTGCTTTTTCATTAAGAGAAATATATGCATACAGATGCAGTGTTGTATTTCATTTCAATACTATTTTCTTAGTCGATATTTATTTTTAATTACATTTAAGACTGTTTCATCTAATGTTGCTAACCAGAAAAAATAACATAAAATAAAGAAATCATTAAAAAGTTAGACTTTCCGTGCTTTGCCTTCAGATTTTCTAATGCCTACAGAGTGCTGATCAGGTGAAAACCCTCTGTGGCTTTGAGCAGATGCTAGAATTTGTCAGCTCTCTTTTAGCATCTGGTCACACTAATAAACTCCTGCTTTATAACCAGACACATGCTTGAAGATGAAGAGGGAAACAAACACTAAAAGTGATTAAAACCTTTCCGAAAGAGTCTTCTTGCTTAGTCTTTCTTGACAGTTCTAGTGGAACGCAACTCTCTCAAGGGATTCTCAAGAAATCTCTTCAATAAAGGAAATAATTGAAAATCTGTGTTTGCATTGTATGGAACATTAAATGGGAACAAATTCAGTAGCTATAAAACTGTGTTACCCTATTCATTCTGGCATGAAGCACTGCTTTTTTCTACCTGCACTATTTTTATTATGCTGTCAATTCACTTTAAAATATTCGCTTTCCCAACAATATATTTCAGGTATCAAATGCTGTTGTTGTTTTTTTCCCCCAGAAGATATTGGTAGGGCTTTGAAAGAGAACAGGCTATTGTAAGTCCTTTTGGAAAGGCCGGATTAAATCAAAACTTTGACCCACATGCTAATAGCAAACTACAGAACTGTACTCAGTTGCGGCTTCAGTTTCAGTACGATGCCACTCTCTTGTAATCAGAAATGTAACCGCTATGATAGTTTTGTAGTTTGCTATTAGCGGGTGGGTCACAATTTTGAAAACTAAATGTATTATTACTAATATTCATATTCCTGCTCAATATCAATATGACAAAGTTAGATCAAAGCATGTTAGATTGTACATTATGTGCTTTCATGTTTTGGGGTTCCAAACAAATACATACAATTGACCAATGCTGTATCTGATATCTAATTAGAGAAGTAATTAAGTAGATTAAGAAATGCAGGCACAAGTCATATCTCATCAAATCTTAACTTCCAGTTTCCTTTTGTCAGCTGAATTTCTTTGCCAGAATTCCTCAGAACTATCTTTCTCAAGATTAGTCAATAATGTAACCTTTCTTTCTCATTAGCAAACCTTAATTTATATCACCATGGCTACCTAGTATACAAAGGTGTACCATGCACTTCTTTCAGTTCTCACTAGATGTCAGTATCATTAGCTTGGACTTCTCTCTCTCTCTTTTTTTTTCTCCGGCACAATTTAAGTTTACAAGTCTGTAATTCCTTCCTGTCTTTAGAGTCACTAACAATACAACTTTTTTATTCAAATGGTATGACCTTAAATCCCAATTTAATAAGGAACAGAATAGCATATTCTTAAGAAAGCATAAAATCATGACAGCACACTGACTAAGTCTCGGACAAAGTGCAGATCAGTTTCTTATGGGGAAAGCATGACATGCTGGTAAGTAAAAGAGCCATGAATAAAACTAAAGTATAGCATTCTGAAAAAAGTATTCTCTTCAATTAATAGTACTGACAGCAAACAATACATTGTTAGTTATTTCACAACAGAGATAAAAATGTAATAGTTTAGGTTTCTAGTAAGAAAAAAGACATTCCTTTCTCCACAAATTATAACCAATAGATAATAAAATTGCAGTTCTTTCCTTCTCTGTAGCAGGCAAATGATATTACTTATAAACAGCTCAAGAAATGTGGACAATATGTATTAATTAGCGAGAAAAAAAAAAGGAGTATGTTGACTTACTGTATGTACACTGGGCCTGTCAACCTACTTGGCTTAAGGATCTGTATCCTGGCTTAGGAGACCCCTATACTTGACCAAGTGAGCAAATAAGGGCCTTTTTACACCAATGGTTTGATGTGGACTGAAGTGCAAGTGCGGTTTCTTTCTTTTGGAGGTAGGCTATATGTGAAACCTCTGATAGTGACAAATCGCACCAGGATGCAGATCAAAACAAACTTACCAAGACCACTTGAAGAAGGTGTCCTCAGTCCGTCTGTAAGTGAACTCTGTTTGCGCCATTTTTGTTTTGCAATGTGAAAGCAAATCCCATTCTGGTTCACCTGGATTAGAAGCACTCCACACAGAGAACCATATTCTGGAGGTGATGTACTCAAACGCAAAGTAAATGCCTGGCCAGTAGCTTTATCAAAGCCCTACAATCTACTACAAAAATTGATTGTCTGTGGTGGAAGTCCAAGCATAAGATAAGGAAAAAGGCACACGTTTTAGTTGCCCAAGTTCGAACCTTCTAATAGTATTTTTTACATGTTGCTGACAAATCTCCTCCAAAAGTTTTCAGCTCAAATACACAATCTTTATATTCAGTTTCTTCTGCATGTGTACAATAAAAGCCCCAAATTAATGAAAAGCAGAACAAGACCACCAAGAGTAAAATATTACCATTTTTTGAAAAGTTTTTATTTATTCTAAACTGAACTTCCATTCAAATTAACTTTGAATTCATCTTCAAAGAAATTCAAGTTTGATTAAATATACCTAGTGTGAAAAAACCCAAACCTAAACTGGGAAAAAATACTTTGCCACAATTCGAAATATTTGCAAGTGAACTTGGTGTGAAGGTGCTAAGAGAGGTGTGTTATGTCTGCAAGTTGCATCCTTGTTTAGGCTGTATCTGACAGTTTGATTATGTTGCTAAAACGTAGGTGTAACTCCAGGTAATGTAATAGCAGGAAGGAAAATTATCCTCAGTCAAAAGTTTCCAGATTTAATTAACGATAAACCTGAGTTTGGTACCAGACAGGAACAATGCAGTTCACAGGTTCTTCCACATTCCGGTGTGTGACATCAAGAAAGTTTCTGCCCTTCGGGGAATATTCAGAATAAGAGTCAGGTCACAGTGTGGGAAACTTTACATTCATTTCCTTATGCATAAAACAATTATGTATAAATCCAGGGAGTGCTGAGTTTCATTGCAAATTATGAAATGCATTATTTTGTCAATAAAAGCACCATTGTTGCTCTAAAGTAATATTATGTCATACACAACAGAATAACTAAGAAAAAAAAAGAAAAAAAATCAAGATTCCAGTGAAGATAACGTCAACCCATCGAAACTCCTTAATCAGCGATGCTCTTACAAAAGCCATTTTACTGAAGGATCATAGCAGGAGAATGCTGAATGATGACAAAGAACGGCCAAACCTTAATCTGTGCATTCCAAGCTCTCAAGCATGACCTCTGACCCTTAGACTGTCACAATGAGATTTATCTTCGACTGAAATACTAAACGTTGACATTGAAAACATTTATGAACTCTAAGTATTTGCATTTTGTATGGATGATACATTACATAGATAAATAAGAAGAAGTGTGTAGTAGGCGTCAGCATTTTCTGTGCGCTGGTAGGATTAACAGTGCATATAATGGGAGCATTGTGAAGCCTGTAGCAGCTCGACCTGTTTCAATTCATCAAAATAAAAAAGAAAAGGAAATGATAACTATAATGCTTTTACATGAGGTATGCAGCAACGTGTCCTGCTTCATGTTTGTGTCTGCCTTTGATTATTCATCTGGTCAGAGCAGGTGCACTACAGCGAATGAGAATTTACACTAGATATATTATTCTATTTTATGTTTAATACATCCATGCTGTCTGCTATAATGGAATTTGCTGACAGCAAATTGCTCACCTGCATCTTTTTTTTTTTTTTTTTAAAGGTAACAATTTCTCTTCAAATTATTCCCATATGGTACATACAGGTGTCGTGTGTGATTTTCAGGTATTTGCTGTAATTTTTTTCTTAACAAAATACCTAATTTAGCCTGAAATTTAATTTTCTTCTTAGATGTTTTTGGCTTTTGAAAAGTTTAAGATTCTTTCATTATGAAATGTATTTGATTTCCAACTTGCTTGACACACATACAGTACATTTTAATCCAAACCAACTTGTGAATAAATGAATATATCAATCAATGAGGGAAGGGGACAAAATAGATGATTAAGGAAAAGATCTAGCATTATCTTGGAACCACATCAATGTTTTTCAGATCACATAAATTCTACACACTTAGGAAGCAGAAATAAATTGAATTACCTTATAAAACCTCCAGTGTCCTAATTAATCTTGTATTTTACCATTTAAAAAGGAAAAGATAAACCAAATAAATGATAATGTCTGAAATAGGAAGAAATACCTAACAATAACTATGGAAGAAAAAGGATGGAAACTGAACTATTAGAAAAGTTTACAGTAAAATTATATCAATCTTTTCTAGATGGGGAAAAAAAGAATCTAAAATTGTAAAAACTGCAAAAATTTACATTATATATCTTCCAAAAGAGACAAATAAATATCAAACATTTTGCCAGCATCCCTCGAGATACTATCCTCACCCACCTTACAGCTGAACCCTTTGCCTTTCTCCACTAATTCAATAGCTGCAAACTATCTACTATAGGCAGAATTTACACAAAGCATTCTATTTCATTCAAAATATGAGTCATGTCATTACTTCAGCCATAGCCTATTAATGTAACTGAATGTCTATACACTGTACTTTAGAAATGAAAATAAACATCCTACAATCTGTAAAAAAAATAAAAATAAGTTTTTTGGGAAAGCTTTACTACTGGTACATCATTCCTAAATTTCATTGCATTTCTCAGATATATTTTTTTTTACCCTCAGTGATAGTTAATCAAAGATCACAGAGATTCATACAACAGGGAATGTGCTTCACTTAACCTGAGTCAAGCTTTGATATGCTACTTAAATAATGATCTGCACTTCCTATTAAACAAATGGCATGTTCAAATATAAATTGCCTTAATTTAAACAACTTGGTATGTGGATGGCTTTTTTTCATAGCTTTTGTGCATATTCTGTGCTTAAAATGTGAATTGTCAATCATAACATGGACTTCCACACGTTTGATTCCTGTTTCCACTGTGTAACTTTACAATCCAATCTGCATATATATTTTTCTTTGGTTTTAGCTTTCTTTTGTAACCCAAATTAAGATTTCTATGTGACGAGACTTTAATTCATGATCCATATATACAATATCTATAGATAAGAGCAACATGTTCCTAATACAATGATATATGCATATGCAGTGAGATTTGCATCTATGAAGCAAAGAAAGTGCCGTATGCATGAATACATGATCTATATACATTCATCCAGATACAATCAGAAATAATTAGTTATAAATGAATTCCCAAAACATTTACAATGAAAATGCAAGTGCCATAATCAAGATAGTACCTATACAGGGAAATATGGTACATGTATGGTGTTCGTGGAACTGAAGCATCTGAAGGTTCAATTATTTTATGCAAAAATATGATTTCCTTATGTTTCCTTGTGTGCTCTTTATAAATAAAAAAAAGTTAAAACAAGAAATTAAAAAGAAATGCTATACTACGCAGCATATTTGATAAGAGGAAAAAGGAAGGCTGTATGTGGGAGGGTGTTGATATAAAAAAAGACTCCAGATTGAAGGCTAGTCCCTGAATGATGTACTGAAAGCATAACTACAAGTTATGCTTGATAGCATTTTCAAACATTTTTGCATTGTTGCCTAGCTTTTATTTTTAAATTAAAATAATTCATGCAATAGACTGTTGCTCCATACATAATGGGTGTAATTAAAAAGATATTCCATTAATGTTCCCTTCCAAGGATAAACCATATGATATATCTATATATTATTTTTGTCAGCTGAGACCAGGCCTTTAAATTCTACAATATATTGATTGGTATAATGCTAGAATATAAGGTAAAGGTTGTGATGTAAATGTTATTATTGTGTGTTGGTGCTGCTAAACTAATATTAATTGATACGTGGTGGCTCATTTAAAGAGAAGCTGGGAAAGCGCTTTGCTTCATCTCGACAACAACTTTCTGACTGACTTCAATACACTCGATTTGCAACTTGAATGAAATACACCTACATTCAAGAGATGCAAAACACCTTACTAACAGATCTATCTAAAGAGAGACTCATAAACCCCTCTGGCAATGCATTTTGGCTAACAAACCCTTGAGAGAAAACAAACAGCCCTCAGTTGCTGCAGTCAGGGGAGCATAAAAGCAGAGGGTGCGAACAATCACCAGGTACAGACAGACTGCCATAGTTTTCTGATCCTGGCTACATACAACTGCAGAACTCTCTACAGTGAAGCAAATTATTAAGAATTTAAAGAAGTCATTGGTAAAGTTAAATGTGACATTATAAAACTCAATGAAATTAGAAGAAAAAGAAAACTGAACAGTGGACATTATATCATGGTACAAAAAATGGTCGCACAAGCGGCACTGGATTCTTTATACACAGGAGACTGAAGAATAACATCATCGAAATTGGCAGCACTTCTGACAGAGCAGCAAGAATAGATATCCAGCTAACAAAGAGATATCACTCCAGATTGTCCGAGCCTGTGCACCTACGTCAAGCCACTCTGATGAGGAAAGAGAAGATTTTTATGAAGAAATAGGACAACTACATGAAAAGCGAAGAGCACATGTTGAAATCATCATTGGAGACTTCAATGCCAAACATTGAAAACAACATCATGAGACCTCAGCAGGTAAATATGGATATGGAGACAGGAATGAAAGAGGTGATCGATTAGTGAAATAGGAGGAAAAGTTAAATAGATTACATCTTAATGAACTAAGGCTGCTGCTATCAATTAATATGATAATCAATTATCCTATACATACAATGATTGATTATTCGAATAATCACAACAACAAAAACATTGTATAATTATCAATGCATTCTTATGGAGTCCTGGTGCCAACATGGCATCCTATTCTCGAGTTCGCAGAACTCTGTAAATACAGGGCTCTGATTGCCTGAGGAGGACTAGTCATTTTACATTACACTTCAATTCAACTCCACATGAAGAAATTAAAACTCTTCCCAGGTACCAGATTTAGAAAATAATTATAATAACGATTTAAATGCCTGAAATTGCTTTAAAATGTAAATATATGATAAATTAAATACAAAAAAAAAAGTGTTTTTCATTACCCCTTTATGCTCCTGTGTACTACATATCCAAGTGCAGTAAAGACATAAGTACAAGGTTTTTTGAACAAAGAAAGCAATGCAAATGCATTTTTCCGAATAACAATATTATACTTCATAATATATAAATAACTAAACACACTAAAATGAAAATAAAAATACTACACAATATACTGGAAACTCATGAAAATAATAAACAATGGACTGAAATGCAAATGAAAATACACTGACACGCTGTAATAATAAACAATGAACAGAAATTATAAAACTAAAACTCAATCTATATCAAAACCTGTGCCATCAGCAGCTTGCACTGTGCAATGTATTGAAATGTTCAATACAATAAGCTTGGAAGACAGCGCTGCAGATGTACAGGCTGCCACAAACGCTGCTTCATTGCCTTCTATTCAGCACTGTTTTCTGAACGTATCTCACCACAGCACTGTATAGCTCTTGGTAAAAACTACATAAACTACAACTAATAATAAAACTAGCAATTATAATATAAAACTATATAATTGTAAAATTTGAATGGATTGTCACAATATACAGAAGACTTCTAGACACACACAGGTACATGGAGGCTCTAAACAACATGTCATTGGATAAAAACATGGCATGATCGCCGTCCCCAGCTTTCAATTCACATTCTACAGGATCATCACTGGCTTTGAGAATGCCATGAAACTACATGGTACTGAGGGTTTTCATGTGTCATGCATGCATAGATCATGGTAATGAAGTGGTTAAATGCTCAGTCCTGTTGTCCTCCATAGCTCCCAGAGTCTAGATATATTTCAAAGGTCTATATCCAAAATTCTACATAGAATTTGACATGCCTGAAACATGCACATAATCCACGTGTCTTCCATCGTGCCATACCTATGCGCAATATCCCACGTCTACAGCATAATTTAATAATGACTTTACACATAAACCAGAGTTTCCCAGCTTAAATCAATTAATTTGTTCAATGCTGCACAAGAATTGGCGAGAAACCAACTGATTTTAACTAAAAAATTCTAGTGTGCTTGTACTGAGAAGTCACTTACGTTATTCTGTACCTTTGGAAAATTGTATCTATCAATGTCGAATTTTGGATATAGACTTTTGCATAGATTAGCATGAGAGAAAAGCTTACAGCAAATACAACACATTCATCAGCACAATTTCATAATTAACACCACAGTTCCCCTATTACTAGCAACACTGAAAAACAATTAGCATGCATTTCGTTTCAAGTGCTCAAGCTTGTCGGATGTGCTGTTTTTGGAAAGCTAATTCTGATTTACACAGTCCACAAAGAACCGTACGGCTATCATTCTTTCTTATAAATACTTTCGCCCAAATTATGTTTCGCGCAGTAGGCTGGCTGCGACGTGCAGGTTCAGATATTTCTGCAGTTAGGCACACAGGTGGATGACAAATGCATTACTGCCACCTACTGCTGTCTGGAATGAAACCGTTGCTCTCACACACAACCAGGAATACGGGCCAAGTATATAAATAAGAATGGGTAAGATACAGGCAACTTACTGACTATTCGACGGCTGAAACAGAAGTCGACGTATTTTACTAGTCGAATAAGTCGACTATTCGTTGCAGCCCTATAATAAACCGTAAACATATAATGGAAAACTGCATGGTCTAAACAGTTTCTATACAGCAAGTGACCACAGAATGGTTCAGTGCAGATTCCCAATGCCAAATTGAAAAGAAGAAAAGTAATGAAGAAACCAAACAAGCCAATCGACATCATGAACTAGGGCTGTCTTCAAGGTAGGCATGTGCCGGTGTACAGTAGGGATGTGTCGGAGCTGACAGAAATCCGCATCCGTTGAATGCAGATGCGGACGTAGTGTATTTAGGTTGAGGGGCATTACTGTAAAACCATATATATAAAATTTATATAACATTTTATTTAAATGCTGTAAATGTGAAATAGAGCTGAAAAAAATGTCCTAAACTTGAATGTAATGGAGTACTTACTATTATTTCACTGTTCAAATGAACAATTGCACGAGTCTTCAGACATTTAGAATTAACTGTTCAAACGAACGAAAAGATTTAACAGTAAAGTAAGTTACCGATGGATGTTAAATTGTTAACAATGTTGTATTTTATGTTAATAATGTGCAAAGCTTTTTTTCTATTATCATTAAGCTTTCTATCTTGTGGGTCTGTTGTGCACCGTTAGATACTTTACATCATATTGTAATCCTACCTAAAACAGTAATACAAATGATTAAAGCTGCAAGGCAGAGCTGCAACGGTTTAACGCGTGTAAACCAGCCTTTCTGGCATTTTCTTGCAAAAACCACACGACAGCTGCACTAGAGCTGATGTGTGAGTGGGTTAAAACACACACATGAACTCCACAGATGCCACCAACACTGAAAATACATTCACTTTGTAGGGTGGTACAGAAAGATACACTTCAGCCTATCTTGCAAGGACAGGTAATCGATACTGGTTTAGTATTCGACGGAGTTCAGATTTGCTAAACATGTGCGAAGTTCAACATCTGCAAATGCGGATTCAAACTTCGTCACAACCCTAGTATACGGTATACCAGTTTATCACGGTGTAGATCACGTATGGTAGTGACACCACCGAAACTTGACCATTACCAGCAAAACAAGGTTTAAGTGTTGACAGTTATCATCTTTCAATTGTTCTATCCATTTTACGATTGTTCCTAACCATTTCTAAAAATAATTGTTTCATTACGTATTGAAACATATGAGGGAAATTTTTTCTGATTATCCATTCACTGAAATAAAAAAATTAGACTCAAAGCTCTATTTCACACAAGGCTTTGTTGTTAAAACACTCTTTTCTTTTCTTTGTTTCAATTGGTGTAAAAAGCCTTGTAGATGGACACTGTTCGTATAATTCCTATATCTAAGGTTAAATCTACAGGGACAGTTCCCTTCCTTGTCCTATTTGAATGTCAGAATGACTGAGAGATGATACATGCTCAACCCAGTCAATGGTGTTTGCCAGTGTGCCTTCATAAGGACTATTAAGAAGTCATGTATTCCACTAAATTGAGAGGGGGGAAGGAGTGCAATGTTAAGAAATACATGTGAAGTGATAGGACCCCTGTGTGAATGCAGAACAGATGGCAGGGGTATCATGATAAAAAAAGAAATAAAGTAAGCCCAGTGACTCCCAAATTCCTCTTTTCTCCAATCTCCTACACTGCTATCTTGTGTATTAATGAGCTCTGAAACCAGCAGGAAGAAAAAAGTAAAACAGACTTTGAATCTGGAGATACCAGATGACCATGGCAAGCCCTGTGCGCTTTCGTGGAAATATGTTTACGAAGACATATTGGTATCAGACAGTGATACTAATTAACAAAGTCAGCTGTTTTCCAAGTCTAATAGATATTTGGTTTCAGTCCCTCTGTAGCCCTTTAAGCAGACGGTAACTCACAGCAATATCATTCATAGGAGTTTGACACAAGTGATATCTTAAAGCACAAAGAGGATGTCAAAATCATCATGGCTATATTTCAATGTGTTGAGTAGCATTTTACATTTAGCATGTATGAAATATACTGCATGCATGGGAAAGTTCCATAAAAGCTCAAATGTTATATTCCTGTAGCTTTTTTTTTTTTTGAGTTTTGGTTCTCAGTACATGGAGGTCCACAGAGGCAAGAGTTGACTAATTATCCAATTAAACATGTGAATTAGATAGATAGGTTAAGGAGATAGAAAATGTTGGAAGTAAAATATATAAAAAAAAGGATTAAATTTGGTAATTTCAATGTTTTGCACAAGCCCTTATAATTGGTTATCTTCTTGATTTGTCAGTAAAATACCATCATTGTTACTGGCACAAAAAAGTTTATAACAGTCATTTGCATGTCATGTGATTTTAGACAATGAGCAACAGCTTATGTCTATTTCCTCCTTCTCAGATCTGAACCAAATACATAATGAGAACAAATCTACACATTATGCACCAGAGCAAAAAGCTTAACAAAAATAATAATCAGACCACAAATTTTAAAGATAAATATAAATTAAACGTGTTATGCGTAAATACATATAATTGATCCCATCAGAGTAACAGTCGTGCTACAATATGCGTAATGCCTTGATGTAAATCACTCAGCAACTCTTTGATTGTTCCCCATGGACATTAAGTCTCTGCATGAAGTATTACCCTATTGAATAATCAAAATGCTTTTCATGTGCTCACAGGAAAAATATCTAGTTCCCATATTGCAGGGACATCTCCACAAGACCTTGCTTCCGATGCTACAGCAATAGCCTTCTCTGCAAAATAGGAGATGACTCAGGCTTTAGATCAGTTTGCTATATGAGCATTCATAGCCTCACTGTATGTGTGACAAGTCTTGCACTTCTGATCACATGTAAATATACAAACATTTAAATCTGTTTGCTTGATGTCAATTAGTGTTAGGGTTAAGATTAAGGTCAGTCTCAATTAAGGTTACAACTTGGGTTCAGGGTAATGGCCTGGCCAAGGATTAGTTTAAGGTTAAGGCTATAAAAACAACAAATATATATATATATATATATATATATATATATATACACACACACACACACACAAAGATAAAGAGAAAATGAGAGCTGGGGATATATAAAATAAGCTAGAATGGTGATATGCAAAAAGCACAAGTTAATTTTAAATTCCATATTTATACTTGTGCACACTCTTGCATTAATCACCGAGCTTTGAAAACCAGACCTATGGCTGGAATACTAACCTCAAGCAGTAAATGAGGTTTCCAATCAGTCATGTGTGAAGCATTCCTAAGGGAAAATAAAACCCCACTATATTATGCCTTGAATAAAAATCAAGACAAGACAAACTTTTCCCCTTGAATTTATGAAACAGGCAAAAGCTAGAACTTGTTACACCTGGTTTCAAAAAGCATCTTGTATGTTCTTAAACGAATGTATGGCTCTTATTATGTTGCTGAAAATGTTTGCTCCTCTCTGTTGTAGTTATTGTATTTTTACTTAATTTTACACTATTTCAATAGTCTTTTTAAAGTTTTCATTCCATAAAGCTTTAGTGATACCAACAAACAGAGCCATGATGCATTTACAATTAGCACAGTACTAACACAATAAGCACTTTAGTATCTGAATGTTTGAATAAGACTTTTTATTAAGTGTATGTTGAATGTTTTACTATGCCTGTCTATCTGTTTAATTGTTTTACTGTGAAGCACTTTGGATGCCATGGCATGAAAGGTGTCATTTAAAATAAATGCAATGTATAGGCTAGATTAATTGAATACATACGTGACGAAACACCAAAGACTTAACCAACAGTCTCAAACCCAGGAAAACATCAGAAGGTACTCATGCAGAAGACTGGTATTAATACTAAAGGGAAATTCAATGAGGTTTAGGGATGTTCATTTTAGTATG
The DNA here is from genome assembly GCF_036373705.1 of Amia ocellicauda. NCBI lineage: Eukaryota > Metazoa > Chordata > Actinopteri > Amiiformes > Amiidae > Amia > Amia ocellicauda. Next base: position 15,490,015 of record NC_089860.1, read on the forward strand.
CCAAGGCTCTGTTATTTCCAGTATAAGACGACTACATGATGACTATTATGTAACTCATTCATAGTTGGAGCTGTATCGTGACTCAATGGAAACACAAACGAGATCAATCGTACCATTTGACTGGAAGTTCAATGAAGTCTTTTTCTTTGTATTTTTTTTTTTAAATGTCTTTAATTTTCAGTGAATGTATGAAGCAGAGCACATAAAATACACCATAGAGAGCATACATTCTAAAAATAGAGAGAACCTCAGGACACAAAATTGTGCGACAAAGATTGAGGTTTTTGATATCCTTTTGGGAGAGCCAGAAGCATACAGTGCTTACATACTGCCCAGAAAATGATTGATATGAAGAGAGCCACAGAATGCCACCAGGGAATGGGGTGAATATACACAGACTGCAATCCTTTGCAATACCTGCTTACTTCACTTTCAGCCAACCTGCTTCCTCTGGCAGACAGTGATGTAGCACACTTTAATAGAGCAACATAAAGGATCTGAAAGAAAAGCCCAGAGTCTAAAAACAGAATAGAATACTTTACGGAAAGCTATTAAACAAAGGCACATATCTATACCATGGCCACCACATGGCTTAAAGCATTCTGCAATGATGAAAAATGAAACGCAGAACACCTCTATTCATAGCTAGCTCTGACTTAAAATCTGATCATAGTAAACAAGACATCTGGCAGGCCTTTCCGACTCATGGTTAATTATCGGGTTGCAAGGTTAAAACTATTTAAGCAAAGCTATAAAAATGATCTTGAAACAGAACAAGAGGTTACAAAGAAATGACAAATGTATTATATAAACCAGCTGAACTGTTTTTAAACATGTCCAAAATTACACTGAGTTAAAAGGCATAGTTTGTGCATTTTAAGTATTTTCCTGAAACACAATAATATATCATCAGCCTTTGTCAATTCATCATTTTCACTTATTTGAATCTAGTCTTCTCTCTTTCTAAATATATATATATATATATATATTTTAATACCTAAAAAAACAGCTTATGGCAAGGAAAATATGTATATATAATTGAAATTGAAATATAATCTGGATGGATTGAAATATGTATGTATTTATTTATTATTTTAGCGATTAACCTGGTTACACAAAAAGTGTCAGCAGTGTTGATCTATCCCCAATTAATCACTTAAGTCCTGACAAGTCTGAATATTTAAGCAAGTTGTTTTAAGAAAAAATTGGCACTATTCAGAATTATTGTACAGGTCTCTACATTAGTAATCTTTATCTTAATATAATACAAACCGCCTGCAGTTAAGGACTTCGCTTTTTAATATACTGTAGGATCAAGCTGTAGTTTCTCTATAGTGTGCTTCTGTTTATTGCACTGGCCCATTGTGTCATTCTTTTAATTAAAGACAGTCATTCAATACAGGTTAACCTTCAGATATGATCACCTAGACACAGCATGAGAAGTTCTTGCACATTTTGAATTATAATACATATACAACAATACATTCCAAAAAAAGTATTTGTTCTACAGAATAAAGGTGGTTTAATCTCAAACACAATTATACAACCAGTGTCAATACTAAATGATGCATCCTCACCTTGACTTAATATATTTTAGCTGAATGCAATAAATTGATGTCAAACATCAAATGCAGGGTAGTTAAAGCTGGCTACAACAAGAAAATCCTGCAAGAAAGGTGATGTCAATTTCACCTAGTTCAACTGCAAAGAACAAAACAAAAATGGAAAATGGGTAGACATGGTTTAATGACATGAATTACTTTAATAAGGTGTCCACTATAGGTGATTTATTGATCTAGTATTTCCAAACCACCAAGACAGAGTAAGAACAAAGAAAAGCTGGGGAATTAAAAAAATGTACAGGTAGAATCTATAGTAATGTTTTTTTTCTATGGGTTCAGAAAAAGCAATTCTGGAACTAATATACCAAAGGTTAAAAGTTAAAATAGATATGGAACCAACAGCGAATTAGTGGTTACACTTCAGAAGTATATTGTTAGACACAGAGCAATTCCATCCCTAAAGTAAGCAAATCACAATGGCCTAAGTCAGTGGATCCCAAACTGTGGGGAAAGAGATGAACGGGTAAAAAGTCAAGACGAGACACAATAAATCCCAGAGGAGATCTGACAACTGTTGATTGGCGCCCCGCTGAAATCGCATTGAATAAACTGATATCTTTTGCATTGACGTATTTCTGTGAAACGACTTTTTCTACACTTACACACATTTAAAACAAACTGTACTGTCCGACTCACAAGAGCGGAAACTGGAACTCAGTTATTGGATTCTTCCATATCCGGTCCTGGCCAATCAGAATAGAGGATTGTCAGGCAGCAGTGTCTGTGAAAGCCGCTAATTGGTAATTTCACATCAAAATACACAGCAGTTTATATGAGGTGATAATTACGGTAAAATAAATACATAAGAATAACTTGCAGCTCCAAAATGTCAGAGTGGTGGGAAACGAGCTCGTCAGGACTCTCTGCTACAAAATTTTGGAAACGTATTAACATAAAATACATTAAATGCGAAATAAGGCAATGTGACAATTTTTGCAATTTCAAGAAGTTCTGAACTTTATTTTAATATACTCATCTAACACAACAACTTCATTAAATAAATTCTGAAATATACCTGTGCTTTCAAGTTCCAGTGAAAACAAAATGTATAGCAATAGCTGGCTGTGTGTTTTAATAATTAGTTAGTATGTTGCTACTCTTTCCTTTTCTGTCATCGCTAGTTTCGCAGAAGGGTGTTTGGCTTTTAGGTGGGTTAACATACCAGCTGTAGATTTGTGGTATATTAATTGCACTGCAAATATTATACACTTAACAGTGTTTTAATTTACTTTGACAAAGTATTTCCATGCAGAAATCCTCTGAGAGAAAGCCACTGGTCACGATCTGCGCAGATCTGCAGAATTCCACCAATCCCATTGGCAAAGTCGTGCAGATCTGTCATTGCCAGCCAATCACAGACAAGAAATAACAAATTCCCACCCTCCCGTCAATCTTCATTACAGCTACATAGAGAGCCAATCAACCGTACAGGCTCGAAAATAAAATCAATTTTATTATTTTATTATTTCAACTATCGAATGTTAGTGGCCATCTTTAACAAATAGTTGAGATTTCGCCTATTCAGTCTCATCCATTATATATATTAAATAACTAGTAAGATTGTATAAAATGGAAAGAGCGTTAATGTATCTTCTGTAACTATGTTGATTCAGGAGTAAGAATAGGTTAATGCATAGAGAGATTCCAATGTAAATGCCCAAATAAAATAGTGAAAAGTGAAATGCAAACAAGTTTTAAAGTATATTCATCCTTGGTAAACATTAGGGCTTTAAAAAAAAAAGAAATGGTAATATCAATATGAATGTGTGGGACATGTGGGGGGGAGGCGCAAGCTGTGACCCAAATGTTTTTGGGGGGGCGCCACCCAGAAAGTTTGGGAACCACTGGCCTAAGTGGCTATTAAATAAATTAATTACAAATATATATTGGGAAAAATTACAAAGTACTGAGACCAAAATAACAGCCTGAGCTGCAAAAACATTGCTGATAAAACACTTAAAAAATATTTTACATAAAGAACTGGCTGTCATAAGTTGAAATTAAGAAAGTGTATTAAAAGACTGAGAACAGGAGACTAACTTTTCTATCTGATCATATTTTTTAACTAAAGTTAATTCCAATATGAACCATATTAAATACACACCTTCCACAGTGTGAAGTGTGTGCAATCTGAAGGGAAGAAATGTAATTAAGTCTTGGAGATGAAATATTATAATAAGAGTGTGTGCAGCAGGTCCTTCACTAAAAGAATAAAAGCATTTTACATTCTAAAAAGATCCACCACATTGGTTTAGATCATGAAGGACATAGTCTATAGGTAAGGAATTAAAGAGGGAACTATGAATTTACATAATTCTCATTGATTGATTTACTTTATTTAGGCCCACTGAAGTTTAACTATGTGCATGATTGAGAAGTTATTATAATTTTACAGCTGAGACAATGTGTGTTCCTATGACTGATTTGTTTTTTTCCTACATTTGTTTCTCTTCTTTTGGGTCGCTATACCGAGTTTACAGTCTTATATTCTTTCACATTTCTATTACCTTTCGTCACTGTGTCTCACACCCAGGAATAACAGCAGGCCAAAACCAGCATCTCCCACATCCTGTGTCAAACAATTGGTGACAGGAGAGTGTCTACTCCGTAATTTTCCATGTTAAGCCTATTCCTGCACACTCTCAGTCTCATTAAATAAGACTAGTGTCCATTTTGACATTTTAAGTACATAGATATCACAATATGTAAGATGAACTTTCTTGCATTTCTTTGCTTTCTTGAGCTTTCCTATAGTGTCTGTAATTAGTATTGTTTTAATGGAGTGTGTAAACAAGTTGTTTAAAGTTCCAAACTTCAAATTTATATATTAATACCCTCTTATTTTAATGCATTTATACCCACCCATTGTTTATGAGTGAAATTGTACAGCTTTGCAAAGTAATCTAATCCAGATCAGATTACCCCTTCTTTCACAATCCAAGGCAGTGTGTGTATAATATAAATTAGTTCCCCACTGCCCCTACCTTTCAATTGAAATGTAACAAATATATGCTACATTGTGAAAGCCAAGTACGATACAATATTGGCCACCACATTGTTCATATCTTTCAGTGCTCATCTACACCAATCAGCCATAACATTATTACCACCTGCCTAATATTGTGTAGGTCCCCCTTTTGCTGCCAAAACAGCCCTGACCCGTCGAGGCATGGACTCCACTAGACCTCTGAAGGTGTGCTGTGGTATCTGGCACCAAGACGTTAGCCGCAGATCCTTTAAGTCCTGTAAGTTGCGAGGTGGGGCCTCCATGGATCGGACTTGTTTGGCCAGCACATCCCACAGATGCTCGATTGGATTGCGATCTGGGGAATTTGGAGGCCAAGTCAACACCTTGAACTCGTGATTCATCAGACCAGGCCACCTTCTTCCATTGCTCCGTGGTCCAGTGCTGATGCTCACGTGCCAATTGTAGGCGCTTTCGGCAGCGGACAGGGGTCAGCATGGGCACCCTGACTGGTCTGCGGCTACGCAGCCCCATACGCAACAAACTGCGATGCACTGTGTGTTCTGACACTTTTCTATCAGAACCAGCGTTAACTTTTTCAGCAATTTGAGCTACAGTAGCTCGTCTTTTGGATTGGACCACATGGGCCAGCCTTCGCTCCCCACGTGCATCAATGAGCCTTGGCCGCCCATGACCCTGTCGCCGGTTCACCGCTTTTAATTCCCATGAACCACTTTTGATAGGTGCTGACCACTGCAGACCGGGAACACCCCACAAGAGCTGCAGTTTTGGAGATGCTCTGACCCAGTCGTCTAGCCATCACAATTTGGCCCTTGTCAAAGTCGCTCAGATCCTTACGCTTGCCCGTTTTTCCTGCTTCTAACACATCAACTTTAAGGACAAAATGTTCACTTGCTGCCAAATATATCCCACCCACTGACAGGTGCCATGATAACGAGATTATCAGTGTTATTCACTTCACCTGTCAGTGGTCATAATGTTATGGCTGATCTGTGTATGATTTAATTCTAATCACTCTTAAAAACACAACATTTTAATTCTAGCTAAAGTCTTAAGAAAGTTTGTAACATTGAAGCAAATGTTTGTTTGTTTCTTGTTGCATTTGTTTATCTTTATTGACTGTCCCCTTTGACCCGTTTTAACTTATCTACATATTCATGAACCTTTTAATCTTAGCACTCAAAGTAACACATGTATGGGACTGCTGACAGTTTTTGTTATTTATTTCTAGCCAAGCAGCTTCAGAATGTTTTCACCAGAATTGCTTAATGCAAATTAGGCTGCCCTCTTGCTGAAGATGCTAAAAAAGCAAACAACAGCAACAACAAAGTTTAGATTAAATGCATTTTTATTTTCAAACTCGGTAGATTCTGTTAGCTATCTGTCAACAGATGGGGGGTTTCATGAGGTATATGTTGAATTGGAACTTATTATTGTTGTCATTTTTCCAGCTGTCCACACGCATGTTAAATGTCTACCAATAAATGAATAAATTGAGACCCATAAATACAGTCTTATCAATGAATGCATTAAACACATTGCACACTAAAGTGTTGTTCAATCAGTGAGTTAAACACTTTGGTGTGGTTGCACTGAAACTTGCATTGATGAATATTAAACATTCTCTACTGCAATGAAAATAACGTATAGCCTAAATCTATATTGTTGTATCCTTGGTCATCAGAATACTATGACCAGCGGGTCCCCAATAAAACTTACTACCTTTGTATGTGCAGAAAGTTCTAAATTTATGGCAATCTGCAAAGTGTACTTTTTATTAAACGTTTTTTTGCCCAAAAGAAGGCTGTTTTCTGCAGTATAAATATCATCCCAATTATGCAAATGAGTGAGGTAGCATTATCATTTAAATAGAGATCTAAGTAGTTTTCTTCACAAATCAGCACTCCTAACAAAAACCATGAATTAAAAAACACACACTGTATTCTCTCTGGCTTCCCCTTAACCTGCTACCCTTGTCAAAACCACTTTGAAATGTATTCTTAAATATGTTAAACTGGTTCAAATTGGTTGTGATTTTTTCAGCCAAGCTTCTGAATGACACCTGCGGACTGTTAATAAATAAATATTGGTAGTACTAAGCTAGCAGGGCCACATTACACAATTCCTACAAAAATAAAATGCACTCAAACTGGGGAAAACACATTTTTGCTTTAAAAATAACTCGAAGTGTTCCCCTACCTTTACAACACAGACAACAAATGTGTCTGTGACATGGTTTACAAAACAATATAAAATCATTGTTGTTGACTTGAATCTCTCACTCACACACATACACAATAATAAAAACGAGAACAAATATAATAGCAAAGAATTGTATGCATTATATATATATATATATATATATATATATATATATATATATGAGAGAGAGAGACATGGAATTCAATATTAATGAATGTTGTCTTTCTGTTCCAAAATGTCTGACCAGCAGCAGTACTTAAAGATGTCTATAAAACCTGCAGGCTTCCAGCACTCAACAAGAGCTACCCACCACCAAATCATATGAGATCAATCAATAATGTTAAAATGAGAATCACTTCAACAGTAGGTTTGCCACTTCGTACTAAACACCAGTCTAGCAAGATTGGTAGGTGGTGACAAGAAAACATGCAATTTAAGAAATACTCCCAACTACATGTCATCACCGTTCAGACTGGCTGCAAGTCCTTTCCTCAAGCTGCAAGCCACTGTTCAGCACCTTCAATTAACTAAGAACTGTTGATGTTGGTAACATCAAGCCTTCAAATCTGTTTGATTTGAGATATATATATATATATATTCTTATTTATATAAAATTGCTATTTAAAAAAAAAACATTTTTGAAACTATTGCATTTACAATTCAATCAACCATCGTAAAACCTCAAAATGTTCAGGGATCACTCACACACGTCAGAAAGCTTTAATTCTCGATTTGTAAGCAACTGACAATCTGTACTCAGATCTGCTGTCCTGGTATACCATCATTTAACTTAAAAGACTGCTGCTGTAATATTATTATTTAAACTTGTTGGTAAAGGTATTTTATAATGCATTAAAGCACGGATTAATGAATGCACATTATCAACACATCTTTGAGCGTTTCCATTTTTCCTGTATCTGTGTATTACATTTCTTTTGTGTCTTTATAAACACAGTTCCCATTTACTTGCACAGTCTACCGTATAGGAGTATAATTGTAAAATAAAACGGCGGCTGGTGAAGCGTGTTTATTTAGTTTTTTCTTATCGTCACTGTTCTGAGATTCCCAAGGCAAAGGTCACTCGTCTAACTAAGCACAGAAAGGCTACAACAAAACACCGTTTTATATGTGCCTTAAAAGTCTGTTATGGCTGAAAACCATAAACACGGCCGTCCTGAAACATCATTGTGTCCAGCTGTCAACGTTTTGACCAGGTTGTCTGGTTGTGCGTTTTTGCGGTGTGGTGACTGGACCCGAGAGGCATTGTGGGTAAAGTGGGGTCTCGACGTGGGCTGCAGCTAATTTAAATCAACTGAAATTAATGACAAATAAACAATTCACATTGCATTGTATGTATCTATATCAATACCAAAATGCAGGGTGTGCAGATCTACAACTGATTGGTTGCTCAAAACATGTTATTAATTTCAAGTTTTACATAATGCCGTAAAACACCATTATATTACTTGAAACAAACTATCTAGTATACATTGTAATGCAGTCCAGCACGTTTGCCTAAGTATAGAAATGTTTCCTATTATTTATTGGTTTATAACAATCCCATATGTGTGACAATGGTCAATATATATCCCACGCACCTGTTGGTTCATCAGCACGCAGTATTGCTGCCATGTTGAACCTCCGCCATTTTCACCAACCAGGTCCGCTTTGCGTTAGTCATGAGGATAGTAAACTGCAGTTGAATACCACAGCGTTTAAACGGGAGTATTTCATTACAAAAAAAAAGGTTTCCAAGTCGGAATTTTACATTAGACTACTGTAAACTTGATTTTGTTGGTTTGTCCTGGTACATGAAAATGTCAGGAATGATACATATGCCGTTTTTCATCCTCACAAAACACACATTAAGTTAATGAAACAGGACAGATGTAGAGACGTGTAACTCGCCATAATGTAACACTTTCGTCCGCATGAATGTAAACTGGAAAGCTCCGGAGACAGAAGTCAAAACGTGTATAATGTGGACCGAAAAACAATTTAAAATATTAAAGAAAACTCACAAGCTGACCTTCTGACTGCGCAACCGCATCCGGCCGGGAGCAGACGTAAAAAGCGTCATGACGTCGAGGGGCGTGTCCTTTTGGTCCTCTTCCTACTACTAATAATCTCATTTTGAATTGAACTGCACTGTATTATTGCACTTTGTATTGAGCTTATGTTTTGTAAGTCGCCCTGGATAAGGGCATCTGTCAATAAATAAATAATAATAATAATAATAATAATAATAATAATTTGCTCAAGCATAAGAGATTTGTTCCAGCCTGATAGCTCCAGCAAATGTGCATATGAATTAGGTGCGCGCCTTCTGATAGAAAATTGAACTCATTGACGTGAACCTAGTGTTATGCATTGAGTAGATTTAATTTATTATTTTTTTGGGATGATTTTAAAAAGTAAAGTGCAAGCTGAATAACGGGACTGAATGTATCTATTAGTATGTAGCATTGGTAGTCCTCTATAGAGACCTTAAAGAGGTTAGTTGTTTAGAATTGGCTGTCTATTGCAGGGTGTGGAGATCTCAATAACTGCTAGCGCATATGCATACCTTTTCTGTACAAACATCTGATTTGCCCTAATAATTAGGTTTTAATTAAATACACGATTTGAGTTTGCAAATATGTATGTGGCTATATGCATGCTATGTACGTATGTTAGCAAAATACTTCGTTTATATTTCTCCATGTAACTGAAAGTGTTATAGCAATACATAATAGCTACGTACAGATAAAACAATAAAATAAACTTTGAAGTTGAAGTTACTGCACACCATTCAACCTTGTAAATCCCAGCTAATGAGATTTGGATAAGGAATTACAATAAACACAGACCAGCTCATTTATATATATTTTTTTCTGAATATCTTTTTATTGTAAAGCTTTAAGGAAGAAGGACTAATTACAAGGGATTCTGTTTGATTTGCTCAGCAAAAATAAAAGACCACAATTAGTTATCCAACATGCGTATACTGATCAGAACAAAATGAATCAAATGGAAGTAAAACAAACAAACATATTAAAAAAAGAGACAACTAACCCAACTTTCATGGAGCTCACTGTTTGCAATAAGCATAAAAAATATCAAATCTTAAAAGAGACAAGAAGCGTGTGAATAATTACAGTAAACGCATTACACAGTCGCATCCACACAAACTTAGCAAGAACCTGTCCAATCACACCCTAATGAACCCTATCTTAAAAATAGTTTACAGTTTTAATTTGCCATAGGATTTTTTTCTTCATAAGATTTAAAAAAGCTACACTTGCATGTACATAAAACTGTACAAAAAACAAGGCATCACAAGCATTTTTCCCCTATATAAATAGAACCAACAATTAGGCTACAAACTTGTATTTCCCGCAAAGACATACTTTTACAGCAGTCACATTTTTTTTCCTTTTTTTTATATATATATTTTTTTGGTGAACACTGATACAATTTCTAATGGATTGTGGACAGATGTTAGTCAATCTGGTATGATTACGCAATATGGTGAAAAAACATGAATGGGGTATATGTGATTTGAACCATCCTTGATAATTTCACCTATTACAGGCAAACATGTTTCATCCTTGGATAATAGAGCCAAAGAATTTCCAAGAAACATACTGCAGTAGAACAAACACCAGGTCGTAAACCATGTTTGCATGCAGCTTCAATAAGGTTTCAAGTGCTAGTCCATAGAATTGTGGTGTAGGACATAATGTTTAACAAGAACGTGCCAGTTATTTATTTTATTTTCCCCTTGGACCCTAAGAACATATCAGTGTCAGTTTATAAAAAGATTCTCTGTGCCACCGAAAGGACACAGAATACAAGCTGACATTAATGTCCTGCTTAACATTAGGAATTATTGTGATACTTAGAATAAGAGGGATTTCAGATATCTATTATTGTCTAGCTCTTTGGGATCCATACTCCTGCTCACGCCCTCACAAAAGGCCTGTGGAATTGAAGTGTGATTTAGAAACACATGCATTCTTTCACAGATATTTAACACAAAAATAAATACATAAATAAACTGACTAGAAACTTACGAAATGATTCATTTTAATTAGTGGACTCTGTTGTGTTTTTTCCAAAATGGGCAACCCATTCATGCTCCACAATCCACATTTGAAAACACCAAAAGAAAAAAAAAAAAAAAACAGACTGCCTTGCGTGTAAAGATTTTGTCATTTACAAACCCAGATCCACGATCTCTTGTAAAAAATAGCAATGACGATTCACATTTATATGTATATAACAATGTTGGTTTTGACTAATAAGAAAACAACAACAACAACAACAAAAAATGTATATATTTATAAAATTGGCTTTTATTCATGCTGTACTAGGACTTTATCATATGGACGAGTCTGATCGAATGTATCCCGTTTGTATTTTTGGACAGGAATCTGAGAAACATGGACTATGAGTCTGAGAGTCTGAGTGGCAGGCTGGAAGGGCAGGTAACATGTTTCACACTGATCTCTGCACCACCCCTTATTTTCCTGCATGAGGGGAGCTGTGGTGGGAATTAACAGAAGACAAAACAGGGAATATATGCCCTCTGCATACACTTAATTCTTGCAGATGGACAGTTGCCAATTATGTGAATAGTGTAATATAACAATGCCATCCCACTTATAACAATATAGATGTATATATAACTTGAGGCTGCGATTCCTCAAGAATTGACTTTTATTACATTGTAGAACTTTTTTTTTTCCAATGCTAAAAGAGCTGGGTATATTTTAAACTGAGTAACTGGCCTTATACTTTTTTTTGCTTTTATATAAAGCAAAATGTTCCAAGTAACCCCGCATTTAACTTATATTCCATTTTACTGTATTGCTGTTCGGCACAACACTTGAAAAGCTGTAAAAGCAAAACATGATTCTAAAACAAATTAATTAATATTAACATTGATAATGATGCATAACCTCATTCAGCAGTTTAAATTATATATATATACACATACACACACAACTATATATGCATATGTATATGCATTACACATATAATATAAATGCAAATTAAAGTGCTGGCATGAACTGCCTTCAGCTTTAATTTTTGATTATACCACTGGAAAACAGAAACGTTAATTTCCCAAAATGTGTGTTATGAAGATTTGTCAAGGTCTAATGAAAAAGGTTTATGCCAAAAATGGACTGCATTGTCTGGCATAGCATCAAATCATGGTATTTAAAGTGAAACTGTCCATCTTCTCATTTCCTACAATTGAATAAAATCTGATGGAATTAAAGCAGGTTAAATTATCTATATTGGATAACTCATTTAAAGTATTTTAAAGTCAACTACCAGGCAGATCAACAATATGTAAACTTTTATTTGTATTTATTTATTTTCCTGTCTTTAACATGAAGGCCTGTATAAGTAAACATATATGGATAAATAAATAGTTTTGTTTGGATTTTCTACCACCCAAGGTTTTCACATTAATCATTTAGCTACAAAAACCACAAACCCACAAAACTTTTGTCAAGGCCCAGTGCATGTGAACTATGCATTTGTACATGCTTTATAAATGGCCACACAAGTGCCAAAGCGTCCAAATAGTAAAAAGAAAGGTTTCTACTACCATCATTCATAATATATTTTTTATTTTATTATAATGGGCCCTGATGTCTGGTTAATTTTAGTCAAATGTATCTCAAGCAATAATTTGCAAGATCTAAAAAGAGGCTATTATGTAATTTCCTGTAGAGTGACAAGCCAGCTGTCTCCCTTATTAAAAAGTTTGTGTGTGTGTGTGTGTGTGTGTGTGTATACATATATAAGCAAGAATTAAGCAAGAATTTACCCTTATCACTATTATCTACAATGTCCCTTAAGTTATGTTTTTGAATTCTGTTATTTAGTGTCCCTAACAGACAGGCAGAAATACCAACTGCAGTTAGCTTTAGTCTGTAGTATGATGGAAATATATGGAAATCCTTCAACTAGCCTAATGATTAAATAAATAAAATAAAAACAAAACTTTGCCCGTCTACTGAATAGGGAACCGTCTCGGGAAGAAGCACGGTTCATAATTCATTTAGTTATGAAAGCTATATTTAAGCCTGCATCTTGCATTATCTGGAATTCTGTCTTGCTGATATATTATACTGAAACACTTAGAGGTAGAGCATCTTACTCCAGAGTCATTCACAGAGCAAGGATTTGAAGACAAGATGTTCAAGCTTGGAGGCTACAGGTTTAGCTTTAGGTCAAGTTGATTATAAGGTAAATAGAAGGAGATGGTAAAAGGGAGGCAAAACTCAAAATAAAGCTCTCAGTTCCTTTATTGTCCTTTTCAAATTGCCATTTTAAGCACATCCCTTCACTTCTCAGGCTGTTTATCAGTGATGTCAACTTTAAAGACACAGTATCAAACCTATTTCCTGAGCCCTGCAGTTCAGATAAGGTAAGAGGGGAGTCAAGAGGTATTGAAGGGGAGCTCTGAAGTGGAGTGATGAAAAATGATTTGTTCGCTTTGCTAAAGCAACAATTGAGCAAGTGAAATTAAATTAAACAGCATAATTGTGAACATCTAGAAGAGTAAAAGGCCATTTTTAATCCTAAGGTTTTCAAATGGTGTACAGATATATAACTATATCCACAAGAGAAATGCAAAACATAAATATTTTTAACTTTATACAACAAAATGAGAATTAAAGCAGATCATCAACAATTAAACATTTGGGCCAATTCAACTACACATCCTTCATTGTCAAAGCAAGTTCCATCTTCATCTCAATACTGCAGCAGCTTTCATTTTTTTTCAATGCATGGTCAACATCTAGGAATTCTCTTCAGACAGATTAAATAAAAATGATTCTAGATAATATAAATAGACAATACACCTTATAATTTCCCTTCATATAGTGCATTATACTGGCTTTGTTCAATGTGTGTTTACTGTTCGAATAAAAGACACAACCTGGTGCAAATGCAGGAAATAATGCACCAATTTGAAATAATTTGACTTCTTAACATGATAAGAGCTTTGAAAACTATTCGATTCACAGTTTAAAGATAGAATATATACCAGGTTGTGAAACGTGTCTGGCTTGCCCTTACAATTACTTATTTTGATGAGTAAGAGTCTCCAAATAACCAGTATTCCCTGAATACATCTTCCCACTAAATGTCTTCAAGTCTCCAACATGTACTAATTATATAATATAAAAAAATGCTCCAGGCTTCACTTAATTACCTAATTGTGTACATTCTAAATCGTGTGTCTGATGACGACTTATTCTCAAAACTGTCCCAAATGAATTTAAGTTACTTTCAAGGACACTGTAGACAGCCAGTTGATGTGAGCGGTTGTAGGCCTCCTGCGATTGAGATGGGCAATGCCAGCATTACAACCCACAGAGAATTGGAATTTAAGAAAAGGCAATCGAGCAGCTCAGAAATGGACTAGGCTTAAATGCAATTACAATGGATTACAGTTTTTGCTGTATTTTATCATAGCCATTAAATGGCTTAAAAAATAGAAGAATGTGCTTTTTATATCCTCATGACTGGACTTTTAATTGGCTTATTCAAATTGATTGTCTTTATAATGAACAGGGCATTCTAGACTTAAACTAATAGCCAGAACCATCTTTAAACACACAAGACCGATTTTACATAATCCATAATATATGGTAATAGCTTGGGCTACACCACAAATGTAGTAACCTTTTTTTCTCTCTTTTTAGACTGTTGGAACATATACTGATATACAACCCATATTTTATGCTTATTTGACCACAATCAGTGTCTTTCAAAGTTACCATATGTCAACATTGTATTTTTCAATTTCAAAATTAAGATTAAATATTTCGTTTTTATAGTTTTTTTTATAGTTTTTTTTTTTTTAAGGTTTTTTTTATAGTTTTTTTTAGAGATAACCAAAACAAAAGGTAGGTTTTGAACAGAAGTCAGAGCATTAAAGGTTTTGAGCTAAACTATATAATTTCAGTTTTCAAATATGGTTCACTAAACCTTGGGTGTTAAGAATAGACTGGGCTAATACTCACATCCATTATAACCTGATACATAAAGTACAGGAAAGCAAAGGAATAACAAGCAACACTGAGATTCACAGTATGCTTACATTTAAACTGTCAAAACCTTGTAAGACAAGGCGTACACATTCTCATATACATAACTGCTTTCATGCAAAGGATGTTGGTTACTTAGCAATGTCCAGCATTCTAGACATCATACAGCACAAACTGAGGAAAAACAATGCTTGATGTACAACAACCAGAACAATGGCAATCAAATCAACGTGAAATGAAAAAGCATTTTTGAATTGTAATACTCTCTCTACAATAGTAAGTCTGTGCAGACCCATTTATTTTCCTAAATATCTTTCCCACTTAAGGAATAAGAGGGGATTGGGGGGGGAGTTAGAGAGGGAGCTTTCCATTTTCCAGGTGAAAAAACATTCAAATCATATTTTAAATAAACATTTTTGAAGGGGCTGTCAACTACATGTTTAGCAAAACAGAACTCAGAGCCCCCCTCCCCCTCCTCCAAAAAAAACCAACACAAACCCACAAAATTTAGATTTAAAGAATGAAAAACACGATACAATTTTAAATAATCATTTTCAATACATAAAGATGAATGAGTGAAAATGTGTCCTTTGAATGGAATATGCTCGTTGTGAAAAATGAAAGGTACATCTTTACACTTAACATGCCAGGAAATCTTGTCAAACCATCCTGCCATTATTCACGCTGTTTTCAAATCGGAATATTTCAAGTACTAATGCTTTTATAGGGAAGCTGATTGTACTCTAGATTTGCACATGATCACTTCAAATTGTGCTTTGGGTGTATAGGCTATTAATAGGCCATAATTAATCCCATTATAATTGACATGTTTTGCCACCGGTTAAGCTCCATCACTGTCACCCACTATTCGTATTAACCTTACAATTATCTTTAATCTACAAACTCGTATAGAGTCAGCTAACTCAGTGTTTAAAATGTCAGTACTACGAAAGACCCCAAAGACATAATTAGTGTAATATTTGTATGTTCCCTACGCCGTCACATAAATGTAAGCCAATATTGAAAACTACACTTCACCTCAGATGACAAAAGGATCCCATGGCATGTTAAAAGGGTCATGAGACCGACCTTGACACACTAACCCTCCCTCTATTCACATTCTCCACCAGCTACTTTTGGTTTTTGTTGTTATCGATTATCTCGGAACACCAAGCGATGACATGGTATTCAGCAAAATCTAAAGAAAAAAAACATACACATACAAAAAGCACATGGCACTGAGTCTTCATGTTCCACAACTGTTATGAAAAATGCATTTTCAAGAACTATATGTGTGCTATGATTTGGCCAGTGCCTCAATTATTAAGTAAGCTTTCCCCGTTAGATAAGGAGGTGGAGAGGTATGCAAAAAATGGGTGTGCAAGAAACAAATACAGTGTTGACACGGTTATACAGCAGATCCCTTCAGAATACAGATACTTAACACCACTAACAAATGAAAGTTAATCTTTTCCCCTCTGAAAGACTTCCACAGAGCAGAGGGTAAAGATCACGCAAAGGATGGCAGCTTCTCCCCTGCTTTGTACATGGTGTTACAAAGTAACAGTTCTCCACTGCCATGACTTAATTTTCACCCCCGTTATGTTGTCTTCTCCCTTCTTTGGAAGGCGACCTTTTCTATACACAGGGGCGAAAACAATATGATAGATTTTCTTTTCATTTAGCTGTAAAACAACAAAAAAGCTAGAATTTCAAAGCTCTTTACAGCAGAAGAAAAAGTATTCAAGTCAGACAGACATGTGCACACCATCCAAATATATTTACAGCATTGTACAGTAATAGAGACCTCTCCTTTGTTTACCATTTCCTGCTGCGTAGAAGACTTGTTGCCAGGTGAATGTAATCTGTTTATAATGAAACCTTGGTGATAGCAGTACAGCATTGATTGTACCTTTGGAATTCCTTGAACCAATTGATTCAAAGAAATGAACTCTCCACAGGCAGGTAAATCAAGCAGCCAGACATTAAAAACAAACAAAAAAAAAATACAAAAGAAAATAGGTATGTTTTGTTCCTGTTTCGTTAATGTCTTTTTTGTTTGATTGTTTTTAATTCTGAATGTGATAGTGTTTTGATTTAAAAAAGGAAAAAAAGTCCACCAGTAAACTGTATTCCCATAAATTATACAAACATCCGAATGAAATTTTTGTTTACATTCCTTCAGTGTAGTTAATTTAACCTTTTTTGTGTTTAATTTTTTTAATTTAGGTTTTGTTGTTCTTCTCTTTTTGGATTCTAAAGCCTTTTTTTAAAATCATTTTCGTTGATGCTTTTTTTTTTTTTTTTTCCCCATCGGCGAACAGGCACAGGAATTCTCCTCCTCACAGGTAGATCTCTCGCTTGGAATTCTGGGTAGAAGGGGTGGCGGCCGGCTGAAACTCTGAGGCCTGGGTGAGAGGGATTTCCTCCATGGCAGAGTCCTTGCTGGGCTCATGGCTAGTACTGGAGAAGGCACTGTAAGGAGGCAGGAAGCGAATGTTGGCCTTGGCATTGCGTTCCTCTACAAGCCTTGGGCTTCCATTGGTCAGCCGGTCCTGGCTCCCTCTCTCTTGGTAAGGCACAAAGGTAGAGAGTTTGGGGGTGTTCTTGGTCTTGCGGTTTGGGGAAGGCTGTCCTGGCATCCAGCAGGCATCTGAATGCCCAAATTCAGTGCATTCCCTAGTACAGTTCCCAGTCATAGCAACATCGGGTAGAGGTCTGAGATCTGGAAAAAGAACAAAGTTAAAAAATAGTAATAACAATAATAAAAACATTTCTGGTGATTTTTCTACAGTTGCCTCCTGAAGCAGGGTGAGGAATGTACTATATCTATGTTGTGCTTTTCAGTTCCAAGAGCACACAGACAAACAATGAGATGTATTTAACAAATATGTAGCGTATGTTTTTGTGTCTATGTGCATGCACATGTGTGTGAGATATTCTGTAACAGTGCATTCCAATCTGCTCTGTTAGAAACCATTTCCAACTTAACCAAAACAGCGCCAGCTTTCATTGCAGTCAGCAAGGCACTTCTGTAGCCCTCAAATTATAAAGGCATTTCACTTTAAGACCATTCATTATTTTTCCACAAAGGTCAAATCCCTGTGGAAGCTTGGCAACCCCTGTGAGTCAGTGGAAATTACAGACTGTCAAAACACTCAATTGTATTTCTTCAGCTTGCAGTATTCAAATATATAACAGGGATAAAACCCTATTCTGTTCTGCATTTGCGTTAGCTCATTTCCACTAGGATATATGCTTATTGTACTTTGCACTTATTATATTAGATTGATTTTGTCACACTTTTAAAATATTTATTGTTGAAACAATGTCGCTCTGGGTAAGGGAATCTGCTAAGAAGAAAATATTAATAATAATAATAGTGTTTTTAACTTAAAAAAAAAATTGTTTATTCAAATCAACAAAAAATAAAGTATGCACAAATGCAGTAGTAGAAAACAGAAAAGGAAATATGTTCATCATTGTGTACTAATCAAGTAATCAAATGTCCAGAAAAGGCTTGCTGGGTTATTAAAAGTCTTTTCTAGCTTGAAAAATGTTTCTAACATTGCATGTGGTTATCAATGCTCTAATTGCATGGTTGTTGCTCATCAAGCAAAACATCAGCTTTTGGAAAGGAAAAAAGAGCCTTAAGATAATCATGCAGATACAATTATAATGTGGTATACGATAATTTAATTTACATAGCGGGCAGCACTTGTGGTTTAATTGTCTTGTTCAATGCTTAAACATATTAAACAAAAAATGTTAAGGATATGCAATCTTAAAATTGTGGCTCTGTAGCAAGTAATAATTAAAGACACATACATAGCATGATAATTGAAGACAATGGTGTATTTGCTGAAACGATTTCTGTGCATGTGTAGCAGCATCAACTGCAGTTTAATCTAAGAAGGTCAGAATCTTTAGGTTAAAATATCAATGTATATGCAGAAAATAACCTTTCTTCCTTATGCATGATATTAGATTATTCTTTGGTATGACGAGGAAAAAAACTGACCTTTTGGGATGCATTTATTTCCCAAATGTACAAAATGCCCTGACTTCATGCATAATTAAATTTAATTACCAGGTACCAAAGGACCAGCTCTTTAGAAAAAATAATTCCTTCTTGTGTTTAAAACACACACCCAGAGTAAAAGGTGTTGTTCTCTCTTTTGGCACTTCAAGATTTGTTTCATTTTAAGATCTGTGTGATCTGTGTTACCTTCAGAAAGATCACCTGTGCCCTCTAAGAAAATGATTTTATGTTGGATTCAGAAATAAATAAATTAGTAATACAACTATTGTACATATAGCATTCAGAGTGAATCACTGGACTGACTTGTTGCATACAGTATAAGAGCTAACAACTAAGTTTCCTGAAATGTACAGTATCCCAGGTCTCATTGCAAAAATAGTGTTTAGAATAGTGGTGCAATACGTAGACTCACTAATGCTACACTAAGCTGTTTTTTTTTTTTTTTTTTTTTTTTTTTTTTTACTTTGTCACTTTTAAATGTTTGCCATGATAAATATACATGTCATGTCTGATATACATGACCAGCACAGTTTACAAGTACTGCAACAGATAACATCTCCAGTGAAGAGGGTTGGATGTTCTGACAAAGCTGTATTCATTCCAACTGTTATGTGCAATCATGTGCTACAATTGCTTGGCTGGACCTCTAACAGGTAACCATTATAATCTTTGGGTGGAAGATGATTACTATCAGAGGATAATGGGAGATGAGGAAAGAATTTCTATTACACAAGCTATTTATGTCCTGCATGGGAGATGGAATCAGATCTCAAAGCAATGTTAGCCTATGCCACAGACAAACATACATTGTTTTTTAGACATTGTTAAGCTCCGTGAAATGAGTGGGAACAGTGGTAGTAAAAGCACAGCATGGATTGGCATACTTTCATTACAGATAAGTGATCATTTTAGCACAAGAAAGGCCTAATGAGATCGCCTTCATCATCAGCCTTATTATCTCCATTGTCAAAGGTAAAAATGGATGCCAGACAGGATATGTATTTCAAATAGTACTGGTATGTGTTTAGTCTTTCTCTGACTACTTCCTTCATGTAGATATAGAATGTTACAAGCAAGTGTGTTGTATATTGGCGTGTTTGTATGCATTTATGTGAGCTTATACGTATGCATATAGTTGGTCTATCTTTACACCAAAACTCAAAAAGCTTTTGCCAACACCAAAAAAAGAAAAAGAAAAAAAACTTTACAGATATTCTTATGGAATGCACTATATAAGTTCGTTTTTTTATGCTAAGCTCATGCATTCTGGGAGTATGTTTGATACCGGAGTTATTACATTTTGTTAACTGCATTCCTAACATTTTGTCACAGTGTGCATTCCTATATTTGAACTATTAAGCCTTTTTTTGAAGTCCCCACATATTTTCGCACCTTAGTTAAAAAACACTGCTCAGAGAACAGGGGCAACATTAATCTATTGCCCCTAAATCAACTGACCAAAGGAAAAAAGGTCACAAAACTGTTTGTATTTGTATATGCAAAACTCTAAAAGAATATGATTGTCCCTCAGAATGCTAGGCCATAATATAATCAATTACAATTAAAGGACAGTAATTACAGTCTTTATCTTCTGAGTTGATTAAAGGTCTCTCCGATGATAATATCACGCTGATAGCTGTGATGCTAATACAATGCTTGCACTGGATTTTGGGAAGTACTACCTTTTTAATAATTTTTCTGATTATTTCATTTATAGAACCCTGAGGAGGGCATAGATATTTATCCATTCACCCAGCTGTACATTCGCATCCACAGATAATATACACTGCAATTCATGACATGACATGACACTTATATACAGTATAAATATATAACAACCCTTTATCTCAAATGTATTTGTAATCAAGGAAGTATACAAAATTAAAGCAACAATTTCAATCTCCACACACATACTGGTAAATATAATTCAACCGGAAATACAATCTTATATATATATATACACACACACACATTTCAACTACAGGTTTTCATAGCAAATTTTAATTTCCCCCTCACCCTTGGTAAAAAAAAATGTAAATGTCTGTATGAAAACTCCTCAATTGCTCAATGTTTTTTTCCAGATCTAAAATGCTGAAGAAGGTCTTCGTATTATAATCACCCCACAGGACTCTTTATCGTAACTACATTATTTCAGAATCCTAAACTTCAAGTATAGTTCTTCTTATATGCAAAAAGGCCTTGGCTGGGTTTATTAGGGTTTGTGCTTGTTAAATAAGGACTTCCTGCCTTGGCAAACTGTGTTGAGGAGGACAGAATCTCCCTTCCACAACAGATAAGAAAAGAGTCTGGAATGGTGAAAGGAGGTACTCCATAGTCAAGGTTAGCTTATTAGCCAGAAGAAGCTTTTAAGTGGATGGGGCCTTCTGCTCTTAATTTAACAGTCTTATCTTTACTTTCAAGTTCCAGTTAACCTCAGGGGTTCTTCCTGGATTTAAGGTAGTAAGGGAAATGGTTAGTGTTTTTTTTTTCCCTTTTTTAAGCTAATTGGATTTCTGCAGGCCCTGCTTGGGAAGATGACGGAGTAATAAAATGGAAATACTTTCAAGATGGTATCTGACAATTTCTGCTGTAGATCCTGTGGTAAAGAGGGGAGGGTTTTATTCCTTTATTTTCTCAATATTGGTGGCCCAGTTGTTCAGTGAAACTTGAAGAAGGATTTTCAAGTCTCTGTTATATCTTCTCTTTATTCCAAATGCTTATTTATTTATTTATTTATTTATTAATGTATTGATTTTACATAAATGTTTAATGGCTGAACTTGAAGATCCAGACTCTAGGCAGTTTTAGCAATCACAGAAGCATTTCACTTCTTAAGGATTAATCTTGAAACGAGCGGCCTTGAAATGCAGGTGAAAAGCAAGTGTCTCAACAACCGTACACAAAATATAGGGTGCAAAAGCAAGATGGACCTTCCATCATCCTATTCATTAAAATACAACATTCAAACCATGATTATTAATCAGTACACCTTGGGATATATGGTATTAAAATCATCACACAACCTCATCTCATCATGGTGTGCCAGTGAATTAATAACGAATATTAGTTATGTCATGAATTTGCATTCTGGATCGTGGCGCCAAAAAAAAAAAAAAGATATTTAATTTATGCCGGCCTTAGCCTCCTGATAACACTCTTCTTGAATTGATTTCAAACTGCGAGTTTTAAACATCAGGGGAAACCAAGCCAAGGCCTCAATTACCTGAGAAAGACAGGCATCATGTGGCTCAGGGGAAGTGAGCGCTACTCTAGTCCACATGACAGACACATTTGTGGGGCCGAGGCAGGGACAGCTGCCTAGTCCAGATCAGCACCTCTGCCTCCATCCACTGACTACCATAGACAGGCAATCTGCAGTGTGAGTTGTGCTCCCCTCCTCCCCTTGCCCCGTCTGCTGTTATAAAAACCTTGCTGAGTCTAATTAAACTTTGGGCAGATTAGAACTTTGCCTTGTCAGTCTTTATTCACGCTTAAACAAGTTATTACTTTTTTGGAAATTAAATTAGCTGCCTATTAATTAATCGACACGCTGCTTTTGAAAGAAGGAGAGGAACGCTCTTCGTGGAGTGAGCTTAAACGGAGACGGGCATTCCACCAGGATGATAATTACACTCACTTACTAGATAGGCAGGCCTGCATTGCAGACTGGCTTCGATTCAGGAATCTGGGGGTGAGAGGCCAGGCGTTTAGTCCCTTTGCTGCAATGTTATGTTCTCAAACAAGCTGGATCATATCCCTGGTCCGGGCGAAATCCTCACGGACCAGAAGTGGGAAATGAAACAGCAGCTGTTTCTCCACAGCTTAATAAGGTACGGGGTTGGGAAGTGAACTCTCGAGAAAAAAAAAAAAAAACACTTGCAGGGAAACCAACTTTACACGGGAGAGGACTCGGACTGGGATTTCAAGTTAGAAAAAATAACGTTAAGCACGATTGTCTCAATGCTGCAGCTGCAAGCCATCAATGACTGAAAATTTTTGTACAGTTTCAACCATTGCTTAGCTCATCAGCCTACCAGCTTTCATTTCAAAACCTTTGGTATAGTATCCCCAAATTCCCTTTGCAATAACAAGGGTAATCGGTGCTCATTCTATACTTATCTCCTTTGTAAGGCACTTTCTCGGGCTGGATTCAGATAGATTCTGGATGGGGCGCACACAGGATTATCAAGGAAGGTGGTAACCCTTGGGTATTTGCACACATGAATGAATATGCCAATGAGAGCTTGCAGCCAAGAATGGGATGTGCAAACAAAATGCAAGCTTAATACAGCAGAATGTTATCACATAGGAAAGAAAATAAAAAACATAACCATTTAACTCTTTAAATTACTTATCCAGCTCCAAAAGAAGCTATCTGTAAACTGCACTGAGAGAAACAATCGAATGAAATCAGCACCCTGGACAGCTCACAATAGAAAATGCTTAATAAATGCAGCTGTCAAATCTCCAGCTGTCGGCCCTTTTTAGTGGGTAGTGACCAAGACTACCTTAGCTAATTTCACATCCTTTTACATTAGACAAACTACCCATGCTTATTACTTAATATCACACAAGAACATCTAGTTCATAAGAATCTAATTTTATTTGCAAGATCATCAGTGACATTGTGCAGCAGGAAAAATTGATGCAGTGTGACTATGCTTAAGTGACTAACTAAAGCCATGTCAACAGTAATCCTGACCTCCTCACCCACTATCTGTTTCAGTTACTAATGCTGGTATAAACCAGTACAGTATACAATAAGGACTGTCCAGTTACAAAAGTCATATGTTATACTGCAGTCTCAAAGTACCTACATTATTACTAAAAGAAGAACAAATAAATTTAGAATAAATACAGTATCTCAATGTCCTCAATTAATTAATTTACAATTGATCAAAGACTCAGAATCTCTAAAAAAAATATATAATTTGTATAGGTAACCTTGTTTTTCCTCTAAATAAAATATGATAATTTTGATTATTTAAAGCACCTTCATACCTCTGATACCTCTCTTACTTAATTCAAGATAAAAACAAACCAAAGGACCTACGATTATTCCGCTGTGAGGGTATGCTTTTTGAAAGCTAACAAGTGTGGATGAGATTTCCCACAACGAAATTGCAGTTGTGTGTGCATATTTGCTCAAGAACAGTTCATTTGAATGGGCTATTTTACAGAAGCTGTAAGTACTTAGTAACTACTGAAAATGGATTTGCAGTCTTATATGGTGACCTACAACAGTTTTATAACATGAGGTATATATAGGTAGGTATATATTTTTTTGAGAACACATATATGCCGAGGGTAGTTTACACAGCAGCTCCAGTGCCTGAGACATAAGTATCTGTTTTCAAGACAGATGGATCTTTAGCTCTGAATTTATTTAATCTATTCCCATTCTTGATGCTTACCATCAATGGCCTTTGGGAATTAATGAATAGTAAATTATATAAAAGGAAAACTTAACTGCACAAAGAGGCACCCGGTGGCTCAATAAGGGAAATGCTTGTTTGTTTCTACTGGGTGAAGGTAGATATACCTTTCTTTGTTCAATAAAAAAATATGTATTTCACTGAGGAAGCCACTTACAGTTCTCACTATCCAATCAGTAACTTTTATAGTCAGAAAAAATATTCCGGAGTGATTCATTTTTGAGACAATAGCCGTTGGCACGGGCCTTAAAACTTTAGTCAACATGCAGCAAGGTTTAATTAATATAAAAAAATAAATAATTTCCCCTTCCTTTTCCTGTTCCCTGTGCTGCAAAGATGAGGATGTGCAGCTTTTAAAGAGGAGGAAAAACAATGATATCACTGATATAGCAATGCGCTAATACTGACCCTCCCCTCCACACACACCAAGCACTATAAAATATAACTCAAACATTTGAACTTTGAACAGCTGAAAACAAATAAACATAAAAACTACAATAAAAAACACAAAACAATTCTGAACAACATGAAAGGAACCCTGCTGTGGATCTATAGACAATCATTTCAATTATTTATGGGTTAAAGGGAAAAAAAAATCTTTTGGGCTTCCAATTTATCTCCATCCCACTGGAATACAACACAGGAAAAATTCAATTATACTACAAAAGTGAATAAATTTATAAGAGTACTGCTAGGCCTGAGGCCCTCACTCTTATTTCCCAGGTTGCTTTTAGGGGCACTGCAAAAATGGGAGCTTATTAGCAGCTGGTCTGAATCTTCAGCTCTGATATCATTACAAAATAAATCTGGTGGAAGGCTAAATATATTTTCACGAATACATTCACAAGAACAACCACAGCGTAGAGCATGAAAAATCAATATGTGCTTTGTAAATTGCAGGTAATGGAGTCTATGACATAACACTTTACTTGACCATTAAGACATTTTATGCCACACAAAAGGACCAAAATGTATTTCACACATAAAATATATGGATGGACTGCATCTCTGAAGCAGCAACATTGCTAAGTGATTATTAAAAGTTACCTTATCTAGACAGACATTCAGACAGCCAGACAGCAACCTACATAGACAGATAGACAGAGACAGAGGATATAAGAGAAGGGGAACAGTTGATAAAGAGATGCGCTACTTCTGGTCTGGAAGAGGTGATTTCTCTGCAAAAGTGCAACCTCATGCATTGCTTTATAAAGTTCCCTTATATAGTTTCATATCATTTGGTTTGTGCACAGTAAGCAGTTCTCCCTCCTGGTAGCATATGTCCTGCGTTGTAAAGCCATAGTGCAGAAGTAAAGCATTTTTTCACAGCTAAATTATGACTGTTACCAACCAGTTTGCCCACCTTTTGCTCTCTGATTACATCCCTGTCCCTGTATTTCTCATTTAAAACTGCTGCACCTCATAAATTGTACGCTTTATGGGGCCAATTTCATTACTGTAATGCTGTTGCTCTGGCGAGAAGGGAGACGGCTTTCACTACGGTGCCAGGCTGCGCTCTGCATTATATTTTATTAGTTTTGTAATGCACTGGTTTCTGCCTGGTCCATTTTATTATCCCAAAACTTAAGACTCAAAGATTTGACTGATATCCACAAAATCTAAAATTTCAATAAGAAGTAAGATGAAAAACTATTTCTTGAGCTTGAAGCTTATATTAAGCCAATGTCTGTACCATACTTACTCATATCATATATCTGTCTATCTGTTGTGCCACAGTGTTGAGAGGGGCAGAAATCGGGCACCCTTGCTGGGCACTACAGGGGGGTGATTACTTTTTTCTTGGCATATTTTCTTTGTGGTCTTGCTGTGATACATTGGCAGTCTTCCGTGAAAGGATACATTGAAATAGATATTGTATATATACATCATGTACCATTATTACTATTATTATTATTATTAGTAGTAGTAGTAGTAGTAGTAGTATGTCTACTACTGGATGCACTTATTTTTCTATTGAGAAATATGTCTTTAAGACGACGACGACAAAAGAAAAAAAATAGAACTGACTAAACCGGAAATTGCTGGATGCAGCCTTTTCTTGAAGCCTTCAGTTATTTTTCTTCTGTTCAACCTTTTCTTTAATGAGCAGACAGAGCTTCACACACGGCCTCTTATAATCCCTTCAATTTCAGAAGGAAAAAAAAAAACACATTACAAAAATAGAAGCCTTGCAAGGTGAAAACACGTAGAAGCTCCAGTCAATTACTGAAGCCAACTGTGCATACGCTGACCTCAGATGCAATACTCGCTATCTGCCTGACTGGGAGTACTGGAGAAAAAATAGACGATGCCTCACTTTACTCGATAGGGCTCTCTCTGCCAAATTAGAATTACAAATAAATAAATAAGTGTATTTTTGATTATATATATATAAAAACACACAGTTGCCTTTGATTTCTATTAAAACATCCTTCTTTCACAGAGTCATGCCAAGTAGTGGTGTCCACTGGGAGAGGTGGGAGGGAGCAGCTGTGAGGTCACACTACCAGAGTCGTCTCCTTATACGTCCTACAGTAAAGGCAGTCTGCGTCGGCCTGAACCCTGCAGCATATCGTGAGTCGTGGATTCCCCAGTGGGTTACTGCTACTGCTACCTACAGACACATGATCCATCAATGAAATGCAGTGCATGCAGATTTGTTGAGCTCCATATGCAAACCTTGCTTTTAATATCATTCACCCGCCCAGATCTTTGCAAGTGTGCAGAACAACCTATTCCGTGAGATCTATTTTTATACCCAATGCAAACTGTTTGATGTATGCATTTTTTAATTGTCACGCAAAACTTACAAGGTCACTGCCTCCCAAACTGTTCTGCAGCGGATGCAAAATGACTAAGAATAAATAAATAAACGCGAGAGTTTGTAGCATGCTTCAGCGTTATAACTGCTGCAAACGAATGAGGATGAATTGCTGTAAATTGGTGAGCTCATTGAAAGTGGACAACTCAGGCCTTTTCTTTGGCCAGGCTACACCTGTGCAATGGTCGGACAGAAGGTTTCTGCTTCTGGCACTGCCAATTCCTGACACTTAACAAGCGCTCAATTCATCACAGAAACGAGGCTTTCAGCGCGGCACCGGAGAGCTCTCTCTGCTGGCATCGGGCCCAGAAACGGGAGGGCTTTGGTAACTTGAAAGACGTATGTCCCTGATGCTGGGTTCTCTATCCTGCTGTAAACTTTGTCTAAACTGTGTTGGAGCTAATGAGCAGTGATGTGATGTCAACACCTGATGTAGGGAACATACGCCATATTTATTTATTTAGCATTCTCACACAGGATGCTTCAACATCTTGTTCATGGCTGTACCATATGCTTTCTCTGGGAGAAAGAGTGAGTAGTAGAGTTACTGCAAACATACAAGTTGACATCCAAGTTGAGATACAGAAAGACATGATACTTGTTTCCAGGATGTTCACAAGTCAACAGAAGATCTCTGCTGGCATGGCACAGGCTTGATATTTTAGGCAAAGATCTTAACAATTTATGTCTATTGTTTTCCTAAATTAATACATGTACTACTACTTCTACTAAAAGTAATATTATCTATGACATCATCATGATTGCCACATCCATATTGGCAATACATGTATACAACAAATGTATTTAATGTTCTGTACTAGGAAATTAAATATTCCAATGTAATGATAAATGCATTATTGTAATTATCAAAATGTACATCCTTTCTTAAGCATTTGCTTGGTTCTCTCTCACACACACACTATATATATATATATATATATATATATATATATATATATATATATATATATACATACATACATACATATATACATACATACACACAAATACATACATACATACACACACACTGTGCAAAAGTTTTAGGCAGGTGTGAAAAAATGCTGTAAAGTAAGAATGCTTTCAAAAATAGACATGTTAATAGATTATATTTATCAATTAACTAAATGCAAAGTGAGTGAACAGAAGAAAAATCTAAATCAAATCCATATTTGGTGAGACCACCCTTTGCCTTCAAAACAGCATCAATTCTTCTAGGTTCACTTGCACACAGTCAGGGATTTTGTAGGCACATAGTCAGGTATATGATTAAACAATTATACCAGACAGGTGATAATGTTCATCAATTCAATATGTAGGTTGAAACACAATCATTAACTGAAACAGAAACAGCTGTGTAGGAGGAAGAAAACTGGGTGAGGAACAGCTAAACCCAGATAACAAGGTGAGGCTGCTGAAGACAGTTTTCTGTCAAAAGTCATACACCATGGCAAGACTGAGCACAGCAACAAGACACAAGGCAGTTATACTGCATCAGCAAGTCTCTCCCAGGCAGACATTTCAAGGCAGGGGTTTCCAGATGTGCTGTCCAAGCTCTTTTGAAGAAGCACAAAGAAACGGGCAACGTTGAGGACCGTAGACGCAGTGGTCGGCCAAGGAAACTTTCTGCAGCAGATGAAAGACACATCATGCTTACTTCCCTATACAATCGGAAGATTTCCAGCAGTGCCATCAGCTCAGAATTGGCAGAAAACAGTGGGACCCTGGTACACCCATCTACTGTCCGGAGAAGTCTGCTCAGAAGTGGCCTTCATGGAAGACCTGCGGCCAAAAAGCCATACCTCCAACGTGGCAACAAGGCAAAGCGACTCAACTATGCATGAAACTATGCAGGTGCTCTGGACTGATGAGTCAAAGTTTGAAATATCTGGCTGTAGCAGAAGGCAGTTTGTTGCTGAAGGGCTGGAGTTCGGTACACGAATGAGTGTCTGCAGGCAACAGTGAAGCACGGTGGAGGTTCCTTGCAAGTTTGGGGCTGCATTTCTGCAAATGGAGTTGGGATTTGGTCAGAATGAATGGTCTCCTCAATTCTGAGAAGTACAGGCAGATACTTATCCATCATGCAAAACCATCTGATTGGCCCCAAATTTATTCTGCAGCATGACAACGATCCCAAACATACAGCGGATGTCATTAAGAACTATCTTCGGCGTAAAGAAGAACAAGGAGTCCTGGAAGTGATGGTATGGCCCCCATAGAGCCCTTATCTCAACATCATTGAGTCTGTCTGGGATTACATGAAGAGAGAGAAGCAACTGAGGCTGCCTAAATCCACAGAAGAACTGTGGTTAGTTCTCCAAGATGTTTGGGCCGACCTACCTGCCGAGTTCCTTCAAAAACTGTGTGTAAGTGAACCTAGAAGAATTGATGCTGTTTTGAAGGCAAAGGGTGGTCTCACCAAATATGGATTTGATGTAGATTTTTCTTCTGTTCACTCACTTTGCATTTAGTTAATTGATAAATATAATCTATTAACATGTCTATTTTTGAAAGCATTCTTACTTTACAGCATTTTTTCACACCTGCCTAAAACTTTTGCACTGTACTGTGTGTATATATATATATACACACAGACTTCAGGTCATGCTCAAGGGATAATGAAAAATCCCGTTCTCTATGTATGTGAAAGACCTACTGTCTCAGCAGCCAGGGCTATTCAAAAAACATAATCACAAGTAAGTCCAAAGGTCCAAAAATATAATAACATCTAACAAGTATAAAACGCTAGCATCCTTACCACTTCAGTGTTACACTCCATTTCTAACTCCCCCTCACTTTTTCATTATAGGCTTGTCAGCTCAAAAGTGTAAAAAATGATACTCGTGTGCATGGCCAGGTTATCCTGGGAGACTAACACAAAACAAATGTGTCATTGTATTAATATGATATTTTGACCCGTGAATTCAGTCCTGTACTGGCCAGGTCGATGCCTCTGCATTATTGGTGGGAAACAGGAAGTGCACGGTGAGAACATGTCTCACCATTCAGTGTATTAGCATCCTATCGATTTGGCTCCTTCTCTTCGCAGTTCTGATCAACTGCCAACTCGCTCGCAAACTACTATCAATACAGATGGTCTCCACCGATAATAGATGGTAATGTGAAAACCCAGCCTATTACAGCCCGCTTTCTTTTCTCTGCCTGGAAAGAGACAACTAAGCTGGAGTATATCTCACAAAGCAAAGCACAATGTCAGCACACGCACAGTCAATGCGTACCGGGCTCATGTGACCGAGGGGGTTTGGTTTCGGAAGCTGTGCTCCAGTACAGAAGTGCCGGAGATGGCTGAGTCAACATTATCCTGGGAAAAAGAAAGCTGCAATGAGCCTTGTTATTATCAGTCCAAAAAAAGAAAAATCGGAGGTCTGCTTAGCTGCATTCAGTACATTCTCACACAGACGTCCCTGCTGTGTTGTGCTGCTTGGACTTGCTTGTGAACAGGGTGTTTGAGGGGACATGTCAGTCTGTTCCGTGGGAAACAAGGTTAAAAGTCTACGGGTCACCAGAAAACCAGGACACCAGAGGCCTGCTGGTCACTGAAGCAACTTAATAGAATCTCACAGTGCAGCAATCAAATGTACAACCCACAACAGTGTTCCTCCGGCGTGACACAGAATAGATTTATGTGGGGGGACAAACTACTATGTATGTGTATGTATAGAAAGTATGTAACATGATGCAGTTTCCCCCTATAATGTGTAATACAGAAAGCTGATTGAGTGTAAAGTGTAAATTAATACTCATTATTGAGGAAATACACTGAAAGATACAAAATTTGCAAAAATAATAAAACTCCAAAACTGCACAAGAAAATAATAGAACAGAGTAAGAAGAAAGAAAAAGATACAAAAAAAAGGACATCAATGGGAGATTAGAATTTTTGTCAAATTCAAGTTACAAAGGGAGGATGGTGGTGAACAGCAATTTAAAAAAGGTTAAACTCTTCAACCAGTGCCATTGTGGGTCAATGGAGTC
Source organism: Amia ocellicauda (assembly GCF_036373705.1). Classification (NCBI taxonomy): domain Eukaryota; kingdom Metazoa; phylum Chordata; class Actinopteri; order Amiiformes; family Amiidae; genus Amia; species Amia ocellicauda. The sequence goes on from NC_089860.1 coordinate 15,521,176, forward strand.
TTTAAGCTAGCACTATTGAACTCAGCCTCTCCAATACTGATGAGATGGAAGCTAGATAAAATATTACATTGTGTATGTGAACTACAGAATGTTAATTTACATCTAATACACTAGTACAGCATGCTAAATGAATAATACTTCATTCAGAAGATCGGGTGGCAGTACTGTATGGGTGATTCATCCTTGTGCTCATAATAATTTCTATATTAATGCAGTTTTTAAAGGCATTAAATCAAATAAAAATACATTCCAGTGTGAAGTCTTTAATTAAATAAAGTCTTATTTAAAGATTTAAGCTTCAAATTAAGGATTTAATATTTTAATGTCTGTATTTGTATTATTATAATTTATAAGTGACAGCATTTAATCATTGATATGGTTATAACTGTAATTAAATATTTGTGGTAAATAGATAGATAGATAGATCGATAGCTAGATAGATAGATAGATAGATAATGTTAACCTATAAGTATATAACAGCACTATAGAGTCACAGTTGTTTTTATTTGTTACTGTAGTTGCAGTGCAGCTTAAGAGCTTCATTAGTTTTCAGACCTTCTCTGCAACCCCAAGGGACACAAGTTAAAAGATTAACCACTCTATTATATCCAGTGCAGTGCTAAAAGACCAAATACACAGGGTTTTTAAATTAATTTGTGTCTCTGCTTACAGTGTTATTAGAGCAACCCAGAGGTCATTTATCAGAAACTGTGTTTTCAGATGGAATACTAAAACAATATTCAGATGCATTCAAAAGCAGGAGATTTGACAGTTTATAGAACACATTTTACACAAAGATGGTTGATTTCTATTGATGCAATATGAGCTAAACTAGAACAAAATTAAAAACGAGAATAGCTTCCATCAGTACACAGTTGTTCTATGCATGTACAATGCACTGTATATGTACTATTTATGTTCTGCTGTTTTTAATCTGTTTCATGTGTACTTCAAATGTATCTAAATATACACACATTCTCAATTTGTTTCTAATTCACAAAATAAAGGCTTACAAAACAGTAAGTGCAATTACTGCTCTTTATCATATTAATACTAATAATAAATATGATAATATTATACAATTATTAGTTTGAAGGTTCCTATGTGACTTGAAGGGCAACTATGTAAGAGATAGAAAATATGATACTTGTGGAAAAGGTTAAAATAAATGGTTTGTATGTTGACTGCATGAAAAAAAAGAAAAAGGACCAGTTACCGATTCTCTTCAGCTCAAATGCTGACCACAGTGCTTTGAATGTTCCCAGAGGCTTTTAAAGCCTACCGTATTAAGTGTCAAAGTGTGTAGCTGCTGAGACAAAAGATTGCTCATTACCCATTCCCACCTTGTTACTGATTTCCAAGGTGTGGGGAAGAAATAAAAACACCTTGGTTCCTGTTTAGACCCTTTCAATGTCCATAACAAGCATAGATCATATACAGCTCTGAACGCATTAGCTGAAGGGAACGAAGTTAGAAACCTCTGTGGGAAGTTCGCAAAGTTATTTTCTGGTACTTCCAGAATTTGTAAATTAGAGTGTTTTTTTTTTCCTCCTTAGGAACAATAAACCATTATTTTAGCCTCAAAAAAAGACAGAAGTCAGGAAACAAATACAATACAATGACATGGTTACCGGGAAAAGACTAGCATGATCATCAGAGGAGTAATGTCTTTTCATTGTGCCAGGATGTGTTATTTCCTTTAACAAAAAAAAAAAGAAAAAAAAAACATTTATATTCCTTGATATCATAATTGCAAATTAATCCTAATGAAGATCGTAGAGGTTCTAATCCCAGTATGAAAGAGCATACTGCATTGAGTAAAGGTAGTAACTGAACCAATAATATTTCTTTCAGTTCTTCATAATCTTATTTTTTTTATTTTGTACAATAATGCAGGTTTTATCCCTTTTGTAGCACAGCTATGTTATTGATTATAACAGTGAATATTTGCCTTTTTTCGGTTTTTGCACACGCAACAAAAATAAAAATAAGAAGGGCTATTTTGATGTGGTAAATCTATCTTCACCTTAGTTGTGTCCTCCTTTTAAACGTTTTTTACATTCTTACTAAGTTATTTGCAATATTTTCCAATATGCAATTTAAATGCGATTTAAAATTAATTTACGCGTTTTAAATGTCAAATTCTAATTTCAAAATGTGGTGAACACATGGGTTTCATAATTAATGTAAACCTATTTTAACAGATCTGTTTAGGCTTTCATACTGTTGCATAACAACATGATACACTGGAAACGTGGCCTATTATGCTTTCTGTTTTTCTTTCCCCCTTCTTTTGGACAAAGACTTTCTCCTTGTGAAACGCCAAATGTGTTTGGGGTTTTGTTAGTAAAGTAAATTAGTTAAATCAGATTGCTATGTAAGGCAGGATGCTATTCAGTGCTCGACAAGCTTTTATACAGAGACAGGGGGTTAGTACCCTGGCTTTCTTTGGAAATGCCTTGAGCTCTTAAGAAGAAATCTGCAAAGCAGATGGGAGTATGGTTTTGTAACTCGGCAGAATGAGGGCAAGTGAAATGGGACAGCGCCCCCACGCATAATGTCTGGGTGGTGGTTCTTGGACCAATTTCGGAGTCTCCCCGGGCTGCATTTCAACAATCAAGTTTTTTTTTTTTATCCCATATGCAAACATGTCCTCTCTTGGCAAGGAATAATATATTCTGGGACACCGTGTTGTTCCATATCAATATCCATAACATGTAGTTTAACCCATCTTGGAAAGACATTAAACAAAGCAAACAAGTACACAAACAATTAAATAATAACAATGTTTTATATATATATATATATATATTTTTTCTTTGTTTGTTTGTTTGTGTGTGTGTATGTATGTATGTATGTATGCATATATATATATATATATATATATATATATATATATATATATATATATATTCTTTGTTACAAATGTAAATTAGATCCTCTTGCTCTCAAAAGCAATCCCCCCAGCCAAAAGTCTTGGCACTGTCCCACTAAAAACTGGGCCACTGGTTAGGATGTGGTTGTACAAAGGCAATATTGTAAAAGCTAAATAGAAAGAAAAAAATAAGGGCTGTACCGACTCTGGCGAAAGTGTCTGCTATTGATCATCATCATCAGAGCACCTCTGAGACCAGCACTGCAGTAGCTAGCTGCTGTTATGCTAATTAAAGAAGCAGATGCTAAGAATTAGAGTAAACAGCGCGACACTATCCACCTACTATGTGTTTCTCATTAAGGGCCGAGCTCTGTACATCTTCTCCACGACTCTGGAAGCCTCCACTACAAATCCTGTTGACTGAGGTTTTGAAATTGAATCTGCAAAGGAAATGGGGATTTATGCCCGACAGCTATTGTTGCCCAGGCAATTATCTTTTTTTTTTCCCCTCTCTCTTTCTTAGCTTTAATGAACATCCATCTTTTTGGTGTTTGTCTGATTTTGTTTGGTTTTGTTTAGTTTTTCTGCTTACTCCACTCTTTAGGTATACAGGCTTCATAGCTCAATACCTTTGAATATTGGCCTTTGAAAACAGATATATGTATATAAATAGCCTAATGTTTCAGACACTGCAGAGCCTTCAGGAAAGAGTGACTCTGAAGCTCATTTATAAAACCGGTCATTAAAACCCAAATGGGGAGAAGAAGCTTTCCCCGACTAAAGACCTTCTTTTTGAGTGTGCTATACTTACATCTTTTCTTTTGCATTATTGACCGAATCTATGAATTTGCTGGCTATATTTTTACAGATTGCATTGGGATTAGAAATGCACCTGTGTTAAATGCTCTCCCTGATGTGATGATTGTACTGTTTTTTAGATGTGTATGTATCCCGCTGCGATGGAGAGCTCAAGAAGATAGATGAGAGCTATCTTAAGGACAACTATTACAATTTCAAAATACAGTTTATACACACTCATATGTTGGTATCAGTGTATAAGTAAAGTATCTGTGATTTTCCTGTCTTATTACCAATACTGCAAATGTTAACCCTCTGTCAAAAGGCTATAACAACTACAAAAAAATAAAAATAATAATAATAATTACGGAGTATTGTGTTCCTGTGTGGTACAATGGCCTGGAGATTTTATCAGTTTTGGAGGGCAAACTGCTTATGTAAGAGATGGAACATATGATACTTGTGGAAAAGGTTAAAATAAACGGTTTGTATATTGACTGCATGAAAAAATACGAGCAGTCAACGATTCTTTACAGCTCAAACGCTGACCACACTGTTTTGCACTTCCTGGATAGTAAAACACAGGAATAAACTACAAGAGCACTGCATGCGTCTCCCCTGCAGCAAGTTGGGTAATAATTAAATTCTGTATATCATATAATTAGCATATTACCCATTGAGGAGGAGGAGGAGGATCATAATAATAATACTAATAATACATTATACTTGTGCTTTACAAAAGGAAACACATTTAGATATCTGTATTCAAAATACTTAAAACACTTAGGTGTGTATTATAACCTTTTCATGATGTTAGAATCGACAACATCAGTTAATCTATTCTTAGAAGATATATACAAAACCCCACTACTACTATACATTCACTCACACACATGTAACATATATATAATTGTTATATGGGCAAAATAACCTATAGAATGGAGCCTCAGAAAGGCAAAGACGACGACCACAGAAAAAATGAAGATTAAATAAGAAGATTTGCTGGTGGGACCTGTAAAAAAAAGATGGGGAGGTCTTCAGATATATTCATATCTCAAAGCAGAAGGTTAAGCTCAGTGCAGCTGTAAAAAGAGTTTCACAAAATATAGTTTTCATTTGGAGTTGTCTCCCTTGACAATAACACAGAAACAAGGGTTTGTGTGTATATTGTGTGACTTTAACACAAAGAGCATAGATGAATTGTATGCACTTCCTATGAGCTGCTCAACAGGGGTGAAAAAAAAAAAACACATGAATATGAAAAGAAAGGAAATTGATTCTATATATAATACCAACAATAGAAATGCTTAATATGAGCTCATTTAAACATCCTTTATATTTCATGAGTGAGTTTTAATAACTGGAGCAAATGTACCAACTTCAAATGTAGCTTCTTGTAGATAGCCTAATACATGCATCCGAAGCATGACACACATTTTTTTCTAATAAACCTACATCTTATGTCACAATTGCGGACAAAGAAAGGAATAAACTGGATTTGAGAACAGTAGCACTTTGGATACTCATTTGGGGAGAAGCTGAGGACTGGATTGCAGCCCTTCCCTGTGTGGTATAATATACAGCTGCCAGCTAAAGCCCTTTTGGCACATGAACCCCCATTTGAGTCATTTCATTAATACCTTCTGTTTCCTCTGGCTTATTGTGACGTGAATCCCTATCTTAAAAGTTACACCATACATACAAAACCCTGCAAAATGGGGATCGCCTTTTTCTGCCTTTCCATCACTGTTCCGGAGGCCTTGCCCACAGGCTATCGAAGAGTTAATGCTAGAGGACCCTGTGATAGTTGGCAATGAACACTGCAATCAATTTTTGTAACAGGTACCAGCCTTTGCGCAGCTCACCGCCATCTGTCTGTGCAAACTCATGGGCCCCTTCGCCAGCACCCGCTGGCAAATGAGCTGGCACCCAAAAGATAAACAAGAACTCCCCCCACCCCGCATGACAGAAGATTTTCTCCCTCTTGGGTTATCTATAGCCAGAGCCCATTTTATGTGTAATGCATCATTATTAAAGTGGTGAGTCACAGTGAGTACTAGTACATTCAAAAAGATTTAATTCCTAGTATGATGAAGAAAGGAGGAATATGTCACGGTAAAGACCAGGCGTGTATGAGCTTCAGTCCATGTCCAGGTAAGCACATTATTATCGAGAATGTATTTGTAGCTCGTGTCCGTCGAATCATTCTAGGATTAAACCTCATTTTCAGGCACTGCTCACAATTCAGAGGTTCAGTTTTAGTGTGTTTGTTTGTACATATGTGTTTTGATTCAAATAACCTGCAGGTGGAATTGTAACCCCTATATCGACAACATTTTTTAACATTAACTCTTCTTTATTCTTCCCTAGTGCTTTCTGATATTCAGGTAGCTTGTTCCATGACAATTACCTGCTGAACTAAAAAGGAAAATGCTGGCCTTGGATTCCTATACTGTTCTTTTCTGCAGACACAAAAAGAAAGCACCCTGAGTCACGCACCCTGCCAAGCTATGTCTGCCTTCTTCAACACTTCCAGTCATGTGTCGCGGTCGCCACTCATTACATCTGTCTACCCTCTTACGAGAAGCAATTATAAACCAGGTGATAAAGAATAACAGGCTGAATTGAGTTGTCTGTTTAGAAGCCCTTTGCAACTGAAGGCTATAGATTGGCAGTTTGAAAGGAAAACATGCGACACTCAGCACATGAATTCATTGTCGGTGAAGTAAAGAGATTACAAGAGCTGCCGACTGTGAGCTCCAGACTGAAAGCCAGTGTCCTTGGCATTGCGAACAGTTGCTCATGTACCAAAAAAACATATGTTGTAGAGAAGAAGAGACAAATTCAATAACATATCTAATGTCAATCTTAAGAACAAAAAGTGTATTCATTGATTTAGTTTGTTGTTACTTTCATTAATTTATTACTGTTCTTGTTCTTCCAATGATATATATATATATATATATATATATATATATATATATACACACACACTGGTGTATTAATAGTGGACTCAATATGTATTTTCTGAAAAGCACGAGAAACCGTTTTGAATTCATATGCATTGGGCATGAAATTAAGGTGAAATTTAGACGCACTTAATCCAGCATATTTAAACAACAGAGCACGTCCTTTTATGGAAGAAATAGAAACATGGATTTCAATAGCGAATTAGGATAAGAATCTTGTTCCATTTTGATAGTGGATTAAGGTAACACTTTTCATAGCAAACGTGAAGTATGTGTGCGTTCCATACGTGACCAATCCTGTGACACCCTGTCCGCTCTGACCAAACATACATGACCCCCAGGTGACGATTTCTTGTCTGGGGCCATTGCAAATAAGCATGTTTATTGTGTATCTAGTACTCTACAATGTACATGGCAGATCCAGAGATGCTTCAAATAATGACTCCCTGATTGCCAGATGTGTAAAACGCATTCCCCAAAATTACAAAGGTATTAGGTTTTCATACACTGCAATCAAGGTTCATTACCTTATTTTAAACGGGAAACTATGAATATAAAATGCACATCACATGTACACACCTTAGGTAGATTGCATATATTGTAATTAAGAAGACAGCTGCTGCAAACTACATATGCATATCTATCAAGGAATTTACATAAAGTGATTACCAGGTACTATATGGGCGTCTTATACATTTTCTCTTTGTGTGTATGTGTGCAGATACTGTTTAAGTGCACTACACATGCTGTGGGAACTGCCCATTTGTCCATAGATGTGTTTGAATGGACGTCCACCCATGTCTGTTTCTTCCACAACAATCCCAACCAATATCAATAACAGTGGTCTCATGTCCAGACCCCTAGGCAGAAAAAGTGGTCAAATAGAGCTGTCCACTTTTCTCACAGGTCCCAGACTACAGCGGAGGGAGAAAGCATTAAAATAATAGATGAGCTTCCTTCTGGTATTTTTAGGTACAGGTGGGAACAAGAAACCAAAATCAATTATTTAACCCCCGTATCTCCTGTTGTGACACACACCACGCAACGGCATTTAATTCTATAGAACCCTGCCAATGCCTCTGCTCCAGAAACACAAGATTGCTTTTACTACCCCACGTTCCTTTCCCACATCCCAGAGTCCTCTCACGTGTCGATGTACCTGACTCATCACTGGAGACATGGGAATCAGACTTATTATGGAGTTTAAGAGAGGCTTCTGAAAGCAAATCTTGTCAGATATGTTAATTATTTACTAAACTTAGGGAGGTAAAATGCTGGCAGTCTTTCATCTAAGTCACAGAGACTTCGATTGAATGCTAGGATTAGAAAGTGAAGAGAGAAAGGCAATATTTGTACGGCACTCTCCCCAGATGTGCCATGTGATTATCATTGCACAGCACACCCCAGAAAATTACCATTAAAAGCTATTTTTGGTCCTTAAAGACCGCTACAAAAAGGGAAAGCTGACGAAAGTGTGCAAGAAAGGGGAAATATTCACTTCAAGACATTATTTCATCATCAAGGCATCAAAAAATAAATAAAAAAAGGTCAAGCACTCAAGGCTCAATTGAATACAAAGTGACCATTGCACATATTTTCATACTAGCAGTTTCAGCTCTATTAGGGGGGAAAAAAAGCTTATCTGAGTCATCATGCAATCAATGGCATTCAGACTCTTGAACCTTGAAATCTTGCATATATGCCACACCATCGATGACACGATTTTAAGTCTTATAAGAAAGAAGTGTAATTTTGAAGAGTATGCATTACAAACAATAGGTACCACAGACCGGGTCAAAGCAGAAGCGATTAAGACGAATTGTGTTTGTGGCACTTAAAACCGACTACATTTCAGTAAATTGAACTGTCCTCAGCAACTCAATCAACTGAGCAAGTGTAAATTGAAGAGTGTTTATTTATATCCCTTTAACACTGAGAGGCACTGCGCTGATTGATCAGTTACAAACTCTTAAATCATGTCTTATTTCAGAAACAGCACCTGCCATCCAAACGCCTCTCTCATATTCACCAATATACCCATCCCAATTTAGAGTTCAGAATTGTCATTAAGAAATTACCCAAGTATAGATTTTACAAATTAAGTACCTTTTTAATCTTTTAGCTCATTAATAATGAATCAGAGAAGTATTTGTTTTAATAAATCAGGACTGCTCATCTGTATTTCTATTGTCACATAGACATAGAAGGTATTCTTTCCATTGATATATAGTTATTTTATAAGCCATAATTTCCCATATTTCTTTCTTTTTATTATTTGAAATATCCATTGGTTTCAACTGTCCTTAATGAAATGGAAGCGAGTCTTTGTTCTACTACTGTCTCAAGTTTTTAGCTAACATTTCATCTATAAACGAAAGCTGTCTTTACCTTGTCTTTTTGAGCTTTTGTTTAAAGTCTGGGATAGCTTATTCATTTTTTGATGTCATATATAATAATAGTAGAACAATTTACAATTTTAGAAAAAGTTGCTGGTTATGACATTATAATGCTTGTATTGTTACTGCAAGGACTACACCATTTTTATTAACAGCTAATACATTAACAAATACAATTTATTTTTCACACAATTATTCTGGTTAATAGTTGGATAAAAAACAAGAAAATGAGGCGTAAAGAATAAGATTTTAACATATATTTCAGTTTGGCTGAATGGATAATACAGTCTACTTTCCCACAGCTGTTTTTCAGTATCCTTTTTCTTGCAAGACACAGACTTTATATCCCTCATCTGTGGTCACGTCTGGTGTTTTGCTAGATCAAAGGATACCTAGCCAGGTTGATTCTTCTTAGAGCTGCTTGATTTTCCAACCTGATTGTAGTTAGCAGCCAGCTTTGGGAAGTGATGGACCAGACTGTGTGATTTCATAAACAGCAACGTACTGTGAGAGAATTGGATTGCAGTAAAGCGGTGCCCTTCCTCTTGTTAGAGTCAGAGAAACCACCAGAATTGTATGTTGGTGTCTCAGCAGGACACACAACTGCCTTGACAGACAGGTCAGAGAAGAGAAAACCTAAGTTTTTTCCCCGAAGTTCTCTATCATACAGAATTTATAAGCAGAAGTCTTCTGAATCTACTTAAGTGGTCGAGCAATCACAAGGAGCAGAGGCAGTGAGCTGCTAATTTGCAGGGATAACTTGGATACACTCCATCAACTATAAACACTGCAGATGATACCAGAGGTCGCTTCTCTGGGAATGTGGGAGATTGCCAAGGTTAGCATATCTTGGTACTTAATAAAGTAATATCAAAAATGATCTCAGAGCAGTCTTAAAGTGTCACCTGCTCTGACAGCTTTGCGCAGTAGATTGCTTGCACCAGTTTATTGGAAAAGCAAAACATTCCTGTTATACTGAGCTATATTTAGGAATAGGAATATTTACACCATACTGACCTTTAATCTTTTCAAGCTGTGAGGTTTAAAGCACATTGACAGGCTTCCATACATAAGGAGTCCCTCTATCCCAATATAGACAAGTAATGCCATATCCTGCCGATGGCCAGAACCAGTTGTCTTCACTTGCAGAAAATGAAGTCTTAGTAATGTTTTACTGTAAGCACAACCTCTGCCCTCACTACTTAAAGAAAAGACTACATGACAGCTTTGCTGGCACTCAGTTAAGAATTAAATCCGCTGTGCAAGGTAACTTACATTCATGATGGGCAACAGGCACTGGTGAAAATCTATGCCTTGAATATTCAGCACGGCTTGCTCCACCGGGATGTCAACCCTGTGCGGAGAACACAGCACATCCCGCTCAGAATAATGATTCATAATCACCGACTTCACATTAAATAAGAAATGTGAAATCTTAGTTTGTAGTATTTGTGTTTAAGTGATACACTTCTGCAAATGGGGTTTCTCCTCAGCGCAACTCTTTACTTCCCATTTGTTAAATAGCCCGTGTGTGAGGAATTGCCTATGCAAAGTGCATCAAGTGCAACCGCAACACTTGCGACTACGGTCTCCCATAAGCTGGCTCAAGCATATGATAATGTGACAAAAGCCCTGTCATAAATATTAATACATGCTGAAACACCTCATTAATGATTAATAGAGGATTGCCTTGGTGTAACATCACATTAACAAAAAATAAAAAGGAACTATCTCTAGCCACCTAGTACTCATACACTTAGATTTTTACATTCTGCATTTAGCTTTTCTTCCATTTCAGAGAAACACTGATGTCACAAGTCATCAATAATTTCCATAAGAAATGCAAAGATTTATCCAGCTGAACCCAATTGGAAAGCTATTTATCAATGATAATGCAGCAGATTTAAGCATGCCGCTATGAAAAATCACAAATGAGAGTGTGTATAGAGAGAGAGAGACAGAGACAGAGTGAGAGAGAGAGAGAGAGAGAGAGAGAGAGAGAGAGGGGTTAGATAGATCTCCGTGTCTTGTAGTACAAATTTCAAACAACTACACGGCACTTAAATGTGTGAGATAATTCCTGTGTGCCTATATCATATTGACTTCTTAACCTCAAAAGTAAAATACATTTCAAAGCCACATTTTCACCAAAGGTAAAATATGCCTATAGATTTTTGATCCTAACCCACATCCTAGACATTGCTATATCTATATTTACTTATATATTACCTTATATTTCAAACTCAGTTCCTCTCACATGATCATTAATGTATCAATTGGCTCAGGTTATAAAACCTAAAAAAAATATATATATATAAGTACCCTTTGTTGTAAGTAACTTCTAAAGACAACAAGATGAGATCTCAAGTTCAAAAGTGTACTTCCTGCTTTCGAAGGTTGTGTGCCTATTCAAGAAGAAAATAGGGAGACTAAGAACTAAGCTAACCAAGACAATTATTTCTGGGGTTGCAGAGCAGTATTAACCGATCAATAATACTTTATACAAGACTGTGAAGAAAACCTACCTGTCAACAACTGCAGATTATCTGAACTGTCATTCAATGAAGTCCTGTCCACAGACTGCCACACACGGTCAAACAGTATAATTCCAAGACACAGTTCTAGCGCAGCACTGAACAGTCTTCCTCAAGTACGAGTTTCCCAAAAGTTACGACTGAAAACCTCAGTACAAAAAAGAACAAAAATGAAAAATGCCAGAAAGGGACCAATGATCCAGAGCACAAAATCAATCCGGTAGATATCAACAATATCCATATGGAAAATACTGAAATATCCACGGGTAACAGTTGCACTCAAAATTAACTTCTTTGCAAAAAGGTACTTTAAAAAGGTGATGCAACTGTTGAGTTCTTCCTTGGTAAACAGACAAACTCCTTTCTCCAATGAACTACAGCACGATTTTGGATACATATAGAGTTAATTTGTCCCCACAAACACACTTTTTTCACACCAAAGCTGTGTACGACTGTCTTATATTCGATAAACATCAAGCAACAATGCTGATCACAATCACAGGCATAAGATGAAAAAAAAAAAAGTTCCTTTGAAGCACAGCAGCGAAGAAGCATGTGAACTCAGACCAAATTATTGGCATTTCACAAAAGTGGTTCTAAGGCAGTCTTTTTTGTCCGGCTCCCTTCTCTTGGACAGCCACCGCTACTGCACCTACAGAGGGATAAATACGACTCACATAATGCAAGGTAGGACACGACTGCCTGCACAATTTCTACACAGGCCTGCCGTGCAAGAAGAAGAAACCTTGACACAGAGATGATACAACTTTGACAAAACACCAAGCACAAAAATGATCACTAACACAACCATATCTGACAGGTCAGCTTGCAGAATGTCATGCAGAATTCTTACACTTTTCCCATAGATGAGAAGGCACTATGGGAAAAGTGGACAATTCCAGTATTTTTTGGAGGTGCTCGATTAAAATGTTGGTGTTTGTATACGTGTTTACATATGTCATCTAAAAATAGATGTATGCGAGTGATGAAAGCTTCTTTTAATTTATCAAATTAGGAAAAAAAAATGTAAATGTTCCCAATTTTGTTTCTGATTGAAACAGTTCTGTATATATATATAGTTATCGGTCTATCTATCTACATACGTACTAAAATAGTATATTACTACTCATATAGTGAGTCCTTAAGTTCTGTTTTGTTTTGCTGGCTACAGTCAAGGCCAAAAGAACAATGCCATGAGAAAGAAGACTGACCTCTCCCTGAAAGAACTTGACATTGCTCTGACAAGAAAATCATTTTACAGGCTGTTTGCTTGTTTTCATGCGAGTTCAATTTCCTGAATATGCTTGTGGTACAAGATTGTTACGTCATAGACAGATGCACAGACATTCTCCCGATAGCAGAGCTGTGATTTTCGGTTTTATTTTTCAATCGCCAAAAGGGTCAAAGTGTGACTCACGCAGTGCGATGGGCCATAGGACTGGACCACAGAAAGTCTGTTTTTAATAATCAGAACAAGATGAGGGTATGGAAGTCTCCACAAATGCAGGGCTTCACCTCTGTCTACCAGACATCTGTCAGGGAACAAGCAGCCGGCCTCTCCAGCATCTGTGCTAATGAGCTCTGGAGCCAAATGTTTTATTAATTTATTACTTCCTTGGACTACCTGTAAAAGGTTACCTCCATATGGATAGCTATGCATACGTTTGTAAAATTAGTTTTTCTAACTGCATTGCATTCTACTCCATCCAGTTTTCTACAATTGTTGCATCGGGTTGAAAAGGCACTCAGTGACACCTTGCAAAAAAAGAAAGTCTTCTTACAGATACTTAAACATAATGCTGTGTGCTGCATACGATATATGTTCCATTTGAGCACTCATATGTAACTAATGGAGGTCACATCTCCCAGTAAACTGCAGAGGCCTTCGTATTCCTGCTGCGGTTGATTATTTCGTGACTCCGTGGCACAGCCTGCATATGTCTAAAAATAAAATAAATATAAAAACGAGACAATAAGAGAAGCAATAACTAAACCAACAGAAGGATAATAATATTCAAACAAGCATACAGTATTTGACAGAGAAAAACACATGCAGAATAAGCTAGGAATAGAGCTTTTACCCTTGCGGATACAATTACATTATTAAAAAGGGGTTTTGCAATGGTTGCAACTGCCCTCCATAAGAACATGACCACTTACAATTATGTTTAATAGGAATGAAACTGCAGCAGGGCTTTACAGGAATATATGCACAAAGAATGCTAAACCACAGTGTGTTATGGGTGAAATCAGTATTACAGAAGGGACAGCCTAAACAACTCAAACGATGTGCCTTATTTTTAGTTGAGATGAGACTCAATCCAATTTCAATCAACATATTTTAGTTTACTGGGCCCGCCTCACAAAACAGCAATGAAACCAACAAACAAAAACAACCGATTTTGGTCGAGGTTTTAACTGTTTTGCTTGCATCTTTAAGAACAAATAGAGCTCTGTTACAGAACAATAATTACAACTACACATTTTCAATCAAATGTGTTATTATACAGCTCCAAAGCATTTACTCCTGCCCTTTTCAAAGTCCAGAGTCTCATTAAAAATATAGGAAAAAAATCAACAACAAAGACACTCTACTTGTGAGATTTCATTGGACACCAAAAAGAGGCGGTCGTCCGTAAATAGAGAAATAAAGTGTAAACAGTCCCCATAGACCAAAGCGATTAGCAACAAAACCTATCTGCTTTTCATGGACATGATTGAAGGGTACAGGGAAAATAATAATCCATTTACTTTGCATACACGTTTGCGAAATGATGGCTGATTTAAAGCATTATTTCTACCTTTCAAGCTCAAAATAACAACATCAAAACAATTTTCAAACAATATCCTTTTACATATTCCTTTTACATTAACACGTTGATTTAATTACGCATTGTTTTTTTCCTTCCTTGCTATGTATTTAATGAGCAGTCACAAATATCTCATTTTCCACACACAGAGGCACAGTGGGAATGAGCTGTAGAATAGACAGATATTTTCCACTTTAAAAACAAAAGCAATAGAAATATAGATCGATAGATGGGTAGATAGAAATTCAAATGCTTAATAAATAATTCCCATTGCTGAAATAAAAGACATAACAGACCTTGCACGAGGCTATCGTTTATTCCTTTGGACTTCAAAGAGAAGAGAATAAAAAGTGTGACATATTTGTCTATTAAGGTTGAAGACATTAAAGCTGACATTTTTTGGTATTTTCTGCTGTGTATCCCTACAGGTTTCTGTGCTTGGAAGACATATGTCAGGAATTTGTTTTTGGTCTTTGCAGCTAATTGGTATGGAGAAAATCAGATGCGCAACGACTGCCCACTGTTTTTGAGCCTCAGTCTTTCTGTAGCCACTTCAGCCTGACCTTTGACAGCAGTACACTTCCTGTTTGTCGCAGAATCATTGGTGGGCTCTCTCAGGGGTCCCACAGTGTTATTGCTCTTTCATTGTTGAAAAGCGGAGAGAGGCGTGGCAATGTTTCACTTAAGTTAGTGTATTAAAAAAAAAAGAGATAGATAATTAAAACAGTGTTAAGTTAATTACAAAGGGAAAGGTTGCGTTCATATATATTTTTTATTTCTCTTTTCTTTTCTCCCTTTCTTTTCAAACCTATTGTGTGCCGAGAGGGACTAGCGCCAGCATCAATTGCACTAGCAAAAGCTCACAGCTAACAGCAGGTATCCCTTTTGTTATTATCTCTCTGTGGTGATCCCACACAGGAGATGGAGGACTCAGTCCTGTTTACCTGCTGTATCTCATTGTTCTTACGCTGCCTGCAGTGCCTGGCTCTGTCCAGTGATCACATCCTTTTGTTGGGTGGTCCCCTAGGTATTAGACAAGACCAGACCGACGAACACAAATGTGTTTATGTATTCCTTTTGATGGAAACACAGTCTAAGGGACAGTGGCACTATTTAGCCGCAGGCAGCAATTCACCAGTGGAGTGTTTTTTTTTCCAGGAAATAATATTATTGCGTTTACTAATCTGCAACAGGGTTTAATATATTTCCACCCTGTCCAGGCTTGCCATAATCAACACTGCTGAAAATGAAAGTATTCATAGATGCAGAATATTCTCTTTGATCCTTTCCAAACCTTTTTTTTGTGTGTTGGGGGCTTGTCAACCTTTCATTTTCTCACCAGTCTTGCACATACACTAGCCAGAGTCCCTTAGACAGTCAATTTAAAAGTACATATCGCTACTGTAGATATAGAAAAGCATGGTGGCAACTGAAGCAAATATGCACAAGTATATTGTTATATTGAATACCTACAGTATATTGTTGGAGGGGTACTGATGGCAGTGCATTACTAATGAATAGAATTAATCTATAATCTAGAAGGGAAAAGCCCAGGATGAATGTTAATGTGTTTTTTTGCCAAAGCAAACAGAACTTTACATCAATACAAGAATTGGCATTTTTAAATACCTTTCAAAGTAATTTGAATAAATAAATGTGAATAAATAAAAAAGCATGGCTGGGTTAAGGACAAGCAACTGAGGATATCCTAGTTTTTAATGAATTGTTTTTTTTTTTGTTTTTTTTAATCTGACAACATTTCTTGGGGGGGGGACCCTCATCCAGGCAGCAAACATAGGAAAATGCAGTCCGAACCCAAGTGAAAAGATGAGGCTTTAACATCTTCAATACCATTATCTTCACTGGAAGCCTTTCAGATTGGAAACAAAACAACTAAAGCACAAGGGGCTGTAATACATCTTTAGGCTCATCTCCTTTCTTTCAAACAGTCTATTGGCACATTAAACAGAAAAATAATGTAGTGAAAAACTTCCTCAGCACTGTCAATCGTAAAATTAAAATGTCTCCCATCGACAACACAGAATACCTCATACTCTAGCGTTAGAGTATTAACTTTTTTTAACTGGTTTGAACGTTACAGATTAACATGAATCACACATGCTAATGGTGGCATTAGAAGGTCCTGCTTACCTTGAAAGCTAAGCAGCTCCTACTGACACTCTTTCAGCTTCCTTTCAAATTAACACAGTAAAGTTTTTCTTTCTTTCACTTTTTTTTGGAGACAGCCATGCTTCAGAAGTTAAATCTATTCAATAAAATCACAAGGTTTGTTTCCTGACAGCCGGTGGGCCAAGTTTCCATGCCAACCACTTTCAATTAATCCTCTTAACGAGATTCTTCTTCCTTTTGCTCTCAAGTGGGTACTTGTTGACATTTCTAATGCTTTTGAGTTGGCAGCACCCCCACCTCTTGCTTGGTCCCATCTTACCTCAACCACCTCTTTCACTCATACTTACTATCATGAGGCACTACAAACACACACAGTCTGCAGCCTTATGAAAAGAAATTCCCAGAAACAATATGCTCACTCCAGAATGGTGACAGAGGAAGTGGATCCAAGAATGGAAGTCGACAACAATTAAGGAGCTCTCCCCTGTTGTAAAGCATATGTAAAGGTATGGTTGGTGTTGGTATGTTTGCCTGGTAATTCAAGAATATATTTGAAAATCAAGAAATACACTGAGGTCAGGGGAAGTAACCTTGATTCCCCTATTTCAATGGATGGTCTCCATTGTACGATTACTTTGAGTTGGATATCACACGTGCTGAAGGAATCCAGCTTCCAGTTATTCCAGTTGAGTGTTTAACTTATAAAAGGTAAGAATTAATTAATACATAAATACAGTGACAGGTTTAAATGTATATGATTTGGATGTTTTTTCTCTCTAGAATTGAGATTGTAGTATGTTGGCTCTCAATCATTATTAACACAGATTAAGGTGCTAATACAAAAATCCTCACTTTATTCCACAGGAGAGGGAGAAATCCATCAGACAACCTAAAGGGGTTTGTACATAACGTCCATATCGTGTGTCTGGCAGATGGCAAATACTTAGAGATAACATTAGCATTGCCAGTGAGCTGAGAGACAAACTATGAATGACCAACTGTAACGAGAGTCATATGTCAGAATGAGGGAGTTCTAATTGAATACGTTCATTCACATCATAAGGGGAATCATAAGAAACAAATTAACACCCCCCCCACACACACACACACACACACACAAACACATACTAATTGGTCCATTAATTTGTATTAAAGATGGAATCTATAAAGCAAAGAATGAAATGATTAAATCAGGACAGGAAACTTAAAACTACAGGATTCTATAATCTTATGCTTTAGAACAAACCACAATAATAGGATTTAATAAGTAAAACCTCTGATACATTCAATGGAAGCAGTAGTACAAATCTGTAGTGTGCTAAATGTGTAGTAAAATGAACGCATGCAGGTGAGCTCAGAGTTTTTTTTGTTTTTGTTTTTTTCAAATAAAGGAAGAACACCCAAAGATTTTGAGTGTAATAGTTTATGGCATGGTGCATTAAAAGCACAAGTTGTGCTCAGCTCTGCGGATGGACAGTCCTGCTCTGGTGACCTGAAATGCCCCATTTTGTTGACTTCCTCCCCCCGAAGGTGGCTTCTGCTGCAAAGACACATGACCCAGCTAGCCCTCGAGGAAATTTCCGGCATCCAGATTCCTCTTTACGCCAAGCAAGCATGTTTCGCTGCACCCCTTTGGCAAGAGCAGGTCATGCACGTCTTCTAGGATTTGGAAGGACCATTGAATTTTACAAATAAAAAACTGACATCATCAGTTATCCAAGAAGAGTCCTTGGTTTGGTTTGTTTCTTTGCTGACACATTTCTACAGGAAGATCATACTGACAAATACTTCATAAAACATTACACATAATTATAAAACAAATAACACTGTCAGTTACCTTATATATTCCAGTCATGATCTTATCAGACTAACAGTCAATATATCCAAGTGAAATGTCCAGAATACCTGAAATATCTATCTCTATTTTTTTTTTGTTGGGCGGTTGTTTGAACAGTACCAATTTTATATTAATTCAGAGCAAAACATGATATAGTTGGAAGACCTTCAGAATAGCTAACACATCGACTACTAGAGGTGGAGTAAGACACACAGGTAGACGTGTATAAAACCGTATTGTTAGGCCAGCTGCTGAGATGTTGCCAAATGTTGAGAGCCTTTTGGATGTAATTAGCCACAGAACAATGCTGAAAGAGCTGGGGTGCAGTTAAAGGTCATGTGGACATCCTGCTTACTACAACACTGGTGGCTCCACAGATTGCTTAGAAACGATGCCCCTTTGCCCACCTATTGAGTGTCTGTACTGTAGAACACTAAACCTCCCGCTGCTCGAACAGCTAAGAGACAAAGGAATCTTGCTCTGTCCTGCTGTGACCTTTCCTGGAAACCTTGCTGCTTTTCTTGTGGACATCCTGAGGGTTCATTGGCCCTCTGCTTTTTGGAGCAGCATATGCCTCTGTTTGCAGCAGCTTTTAGGTCTGTTTAGTATAAGCCATTTACATTGATATGCAAGCTGAATGCAGGGTCCCACTGTATTCTGAATACAGATATAGAGTTGGCTGGCTGGTTATATACAGTATTTGTTGCTTTTCAATTCAACTGTCATATGTTCAACAATGCATTTCAAGTGATTACCATGCTAGATATTGGACTGGGAAGGGTGCCTTCACAAAGCAAATCATGCAAAACCCTTTAGCAAATAAGGCAATACGCATAGTGCATAGAATGATATACATACACTGCAGTTCAAGTCAAAACATCATGGACTCAGGTAGGCATTAGTCTTCAAAAAAAAGAAAAAGAGAAGCCAAGAATGTGAGTAAGCCTGAAGATAATTGTAACTTTTTAGACAAAAAAATGTGTCATACATTAAGCTTCATTCATTTTAGATTTTTTTTTGAGTGTGCGCTCGTCAATTAGCATGCATCCTATAAATAGGCATGCGTGTGATCATTGCAGTTTTAAACAGAGCTTTGTGGTTACCACAGTAACCTACATGTTAGAAGATTTTGGGTCAGGTTGTCAGGCAAGCTTGACATTGACCAGATATCAGCCTGATGGGAAGGTGAATCCTACTTGGTGAGAACAGAAATGGCCATAGGCAGCCAGTGTCCCCTAGCTCCCATGACCTGTGGAACTTGCAATATAATCACTTTTGAACCATGAGACCCTATGCTGTTCCACGGTACACTGACCCTGAGCAAGTCACTCAACTGGAAATCAGGACACTGATTAACTGTAAAAAGGACATGCAAAGTGTGACGTAATGGAAACTGAAAATGTCCCACTTGTGCCGAAGAACTGATTTTTCCAAGGAGAATGTAAATCAAACCTGTAATGCCATCTTTTCTATGAATCCTCTGCCCATCATTCTTTACTGAACAGCTTTCTGCCTCTTTCAGACAAGATATTGACTGCAATCAAGTTCAGGGCAACACTTTACCACCAGGAGAAAACCATTGAACAAGCAAGCCATGGGACACTTCATCATTACCAGTTTTTCACAGCATTGGCCCTGCAGGTTGCCCAACTTGTGGCCACCACCTTAAGCCCTTCCTTGCTTCCAAGTTGAATGGACACAGCCGCAGAAAAAAGAAAAAAAGCGGCATCTTTTAATCCTGTAATCCTCTCTTTCTTTTAGCCTGACTGATCCCCTCCCAGTCGCAGAAGGGTTTTACAAGTTGGGAGGCTAAGCTTCTTCTCAAGCTGCAGCAACTTTAAAACTCTGCGAGAGCTAAACCCCATGACAAAGGGACTCGGAGAAACTGCTCCCCAACCGGAGAGGGTCGGCAGGTCGCTGGGGCCTGAAAGAGCAATCTAACCCTCAGAGCGA
Organism: Amia ocellicauda; assembly: GCF_036373705.1. Lineage (NCBI taxonomy): Eukaryota > Metazoa > Chordata > Actinopteri > Amiiformes > Amiidae > Amia > Amia ocellicauda. Next base: position 15,541,478 of record NC_089860.1, read on the forward strand.
CTGAATTGAGGTCGCAAAACTCAAGAACCTTCTCAATGAAACTCCTCTCAGTGCTTTGGATTATTTAATTTTATTTTACAGTGGCTGAATTATATTATGTTATATTAATATTAAGGAAAATGTATTTAAATGCCATACTAGCCTGCTTAATTATTATTATTGACAGAGCATCACACATTAATTAAACAGACTACATTGAGTCCTTACAAGCTTTTCTATGAATTTGTTATTTTCTGCAATGCATCACCCTCCCCCCTTTCCAAAGGTGATTAAGTACAACTGTCTATTTAAAGCAGGCACTATGAAATCTAGAAAGGTTTCCATTAAGAATAAATGTCCCATTCCTCAGCATTGCGGTAGTGTCTCATTGTTATCACCTATGATGATAAAACTCATTGAAAACCAAAATGCATTCTTCCCCCAATATAAATAATGGGTGCACTGCATGAAAATACTACCAAGCAGTGCTCCTGCCAATATTAATCTCTGTAATTAGAATTGTCGTCTTTTTTTTTTTTTCTACCAGAGACCTTCAATTTGTATTCTCATGCAAGTGTCACATTTACCTAGAATAAAATACAAATAATATTTAATATACATCAACATTATATATACATATACAGACTGTGTGAACATTTGTATTGTTTTTGTTTATGTACTTAACTTTGATTGTAATAAATTGCCTCCCTTTATTTCTCACTACAATAATAATAATACAAATAATATGCCATCTTTACCTGCACAATCACAAGCAACTACTATCTGTGTTGCCCTCAGTGATTTGTTAAGGCGAATAAGTGTTCCAAACTTAGAATTTTCATTATCAATATACAACCTGCTGGAGTTCTATTTAAGTAAAACACCTCTGTAGAACTGTTCAAAGCTAATTCCCATTTTCCCTTCAGCATTGCACCAGCTGTATAGAGTTTAAAAGCAAGAGAGGGAAGGAGAGGTGCTGGTTATTCTTATGGGAGAAAACACAGCGAGCAAGAGCCTGAGGTAAAACAAAAGTGGAAAAGAGAACCTTAACCTGCGTTGCTTTCTTTTCCTACCCCCCCCCAAAATAATACTACTCAGAAATCAATAGATATAGACATTGTAACATTAGAATCAAATATCGCACATCCTTAGAATGCTGTCTCAACCTTTTCTTAAACAAAATGCCTGGAGCAATAATAAGAGGAGGTAGAATGGGTTCCAGATTCCCACAGTCTCAAATTGAAGAAAGAGAGTGTAAATGCACACCCACCTAGAAACCAGTTAAATTGCCCCCACAGGAGCAACAATGCCGGTTCGGAGAAGCAACCTACTGGCAGGCCTGAGCTTTGGAAATGTGAGGGCAAAAACAAATCAGCCACCCAGAGTTTCTTTTTTGTTTAGTTTTCTCCCATAATAAATATGATGTAAAAAATATGTTTGTAAGCCAGATTCCTGCTGCATAGCTACTTCATCTATACGTTTTGTATATTGAACGCAGGCAACGGATCAATTTTTTGCTCTCCATATGCTCAAGAATGTGAGCATTGTTCACAAAAAACATGTTTGGCTGCATTTCCTCTAGCCATTTCAATTCAAATTAGTGACAAGCACACACATTCGCTTGCAAAATACAGTTTTCAATAAAAAGCTTGAATTTAATGCCTGTAATACCTAAACCAAAGAGATCTAAAAAAAATCTAGTCAATAAGCAAGCATCTCAAACTCCTTTTAATTTTTTCAACAGCTTCCTATGTTTAGATTGGCAGTGGGTGAGATTGATTTGGTTTGTATGCAGTGCCCTTGTGCATCAGTGGACATAAATCCACATTAGAAACCCAATCTGATTCATAGCATTTGTATCAGCTTGTACTGACTTGTACGAGGTTAATTTATAAGTACTCGTGAGTGGGAAGTTGTTATGCCTGTCAGCCGCGCATCTTCATGAGCACTAAATTGCCAGGCGCAAATAAACAAAAGTGTTGGAATCTTCGAGTGATTGTGAAACAAAAGAACATATTCCAGTGCCACCGAGTCCTGCTTGCACTGTAAAACCCGGAGGTTTCTGCTGAAATGCTGTGAGTGACAAAGCCATGACTTCCCCATTGCTGCGTGTCACTCACAGCAGCTCTTACACAGCAAATCCTTTGCCAGAATAACATCCCACTATTTTTTTTAAAGAAAGAGAAAAAGAAAAGCTTTTTGATACATTTTTTAGTCATTCTTAAAATGCAGGCTTTTTCTCTAAGCTTCTTGTAGTGCAAATCGCATTTTAATTAGGTCTATCCCCTGCTAACAATCTCCTTCCCCGACTGAGTCCTGTGGGATTACCTTTTAGGGTCATGTCCACATAAGCTGCTCAACTCGAGCTCTTTAACTCTCCACCTGCTGGACTGCTCCCCAGCCAACCCTTATCCAAAATGGGCAACTAAATCCCATTTGCTCCCTTCTATTTATTTTTGTAAGAAGGCCAATAAGAGGCTTTTCTACTTCCATTGACAATGACAACAGGCTGTAGCCAGTATATGTCACACGCAAGCCCTTTTGGTTTCTATGCAATGCAGACCATAAAAGCAGCATACATCTAAATATTAGACAGAGAAAGAAGGGAGAGAGAGGCCAACAGACAAAGGCAGATATATACATAGATAGATAGATAGATAGATAGATAGGCAGATAGATAGATAGCATGCCAAATGAATAGGAGTCAAACAGAAACCGGAAACTCGCGCTCGTTCACAATGCATTGCTTTCCATTCGAGAGGCCGCATACACTGATGTGACATTTTAATATAAAATATTATTTTACTTTGTCTGATTAGAATATGCAAAGATGAAAGCCAGCGTCTGCAGAGGGCTGACTAGAAGATAAAAAAGCATCTGATTCCAGATGAGAAATGCAGCAGAAGCACTGCTTGACAGACAGATAAACTGATCGACAGTGTCAGGCATATCTTCCGCCGCCCACCCGTTCCCAGAATCTCTTCCCAGGGAGCTGGAGTCAGTGTTACCTGTGTGTCTGCTGTCCCTGCTCACCCTCTCCCTCTGTCAGCTCTGTGCGGGAGACTGGACAGTAAGAATGAGAGCCCCGATGAGAAGCATGCAGAAGACATTTGCATGGGTCACAGCTTTCTGTTAACAACATGCCCGAGTTTGCGATGAAACCCCGAAAGGGGAAAGAGGCAAAGAGGTGCTGTGTCTCAGGGACTGTTATAAGCCCTGTGCCATGACAGAAAACTGTTCTGTCTGAGCAATAGCTTTGAAAATTGCAGAAAGTCTAACTGCTTTAGTTTTATCCAGTGTCATGTTTATTTGCAAAGCTGGCTGCTGTGTCTTACTGCTGACATCCTCTTTCAGCGTGGTTTCTGATATCTGTCTTTCCTAGCATTATGACAACACAATCAATGTGTATCAAGGCTAGAAACTATCATTCAGCTGGTAGACTGTTGTTTCCATCCATGACTTGTAGCAGTTGTGTTTGAACGCAAACAGAACCAGACAAAATAAACCCTAGGCAATCTCCTAAAGTTTATACGTTTCCTAAAATTGATGCAAAATAAATGCCTCTCTGAATCACAACCCAATAGAAAACAAAACAAACATACAATTTTTATTGAATTCATTAATATTTGCACCAAACCTAATTGGAATGAGACACTTAAGAATGATTCCTCACAAACAGGCTACGTTCTTCTTAGAGATGCAAGGAATCAACACCAATTTATCTGAAATGCATTATATTAAGTAAGTCAATTCTTCATACTTTAATGAGCTGTTTTGTTAAATGTGTGCATCACCTCTGGATCAAGATACTCTTTGTTGAATATCTTCTAGTGTAAGAGCCTTCTCTGGGGCCTGCTTTGGTGAATATAAACTGATTGAAACCAAACAGACCAACAGAAATGATGCATGTCAACCCTCTTCACAATCTCACTTTTAACAATAGGATCGTTACTCTAAGACCACGCAAACAGTGGCTTATTTTTAAGTCAAGTTGGATTAGCTTCTGGCTTGTATACAATCCAGGGCTCCCCCAACATTAAATCCCATTAAAAGCCCTTAACTAAAGATTGGGATTGAACCGAGATCTGGCTTAAAACAAAAGGAGCTCTGAGCAGGAGGCCGCACGCTGCTCCTTTGCTGAGATGTACTTTGAAGAGGTAGGTTTACCGATAACAACAATGGCTCCTCTCCCGATCCCCCAACTGGCCTACTTGTTTGTCAAAGCCTCCAGTTGTTCTCTTTCTCCTCTCTGATCCTCTTCTGCCAATTGCATGGGACATCAAAGCCACCAAGGCGTCTGCTGCTCATACACGACCTTCTAAATGCTTCAGACTTGCCTCCTAATGGAGCATTAAACTTTAATTTTACAGGAATACATTTAAAAAAATAGAAGTGAAACGGAGAGGGGAGAAAAAAAAAAAACATATTGGTCCCCCAACTAGGTGCAGAAGAGAATGGAGAGTATATAATTAGTGTACTAAGTTATGCTTAATCACTAATTGCTAGTTGACCAAGTCCAAGACAGTTAATAAACTGTGTGATCAGAGTGGCCTCCCTCCCTCAGGAGATACTTTGATGGAGAAAATACATTTTTAAGGGTTAAATAAGGAGTCACATGAAGGTCAAGCGCTAGTATTCATCAACCAAAAATCTGAAAAATGTAATTTTATAGGAAACAAAACTGAAAGACAAACTGATATGACATACCACAAATAGCAAAGATAGTTGTTGGAAAAAAGATCATATATTATTTGGAATTACACAACCAACCGCCTTGCAATGTACATGGAAACTTTTATTTAACTACTTCTTGTTGTTCGGTCAAAGAAATATTCTTCAGTTATTTCTGGGCTTTAAAAAGACAAGGACATTTTCTAATTTCTTCTCAATGTCTAAAGACACTTTAGCGGTTTACTTGACATGGAGGACTCGTTGTCGGTGCCAAGAGGATTTTAAAATGATGGTTCTGCAGCGCAGCTGAAGGCAGCTGCCAGTTTTCTGTAGGCTGAGATTGTAAAATACTCCTTCTACACAATCTCCAGCTCATCAGACAGTTCTGCCATTCCTGCTGAACTTCATTAGTATCTGTCTCCACACCGGCCTGAGTCTGGCCAAACTTGTATCTTTTAGAAAAACTTAAAATTTTGAAGCAATTGCTAGATATTACACAAGAAGTTGAATATAGATCTCCTGGATGCATACCAACATAAATTCTGTGGATCAATAACAAGATTGAACCATATTAGTTGCACCTTTCAGCTTTTGTCTTTTTTACACTCATATCTTGCGTGAGTGTGGTTGCATTGTGCATTATGTGAAGCCAGTATTAATTTCACTGTCAAGAGGTTAGAAATAAATCATTCATTAATAATTTCTCACCCTATTTAAGTATGCTGTGTTAACCTCACTGCACCTCCAGCCGGACTTCCAAGCTCATTTGCGTACTGCTGTGTTTTCAAATCCCCTTTTAATTGGTCTGCACGATTGACTGCAGTGCAAATCGGAGTCAGCCGTTCCTCCGTTACTATGGCGCTCACGGCTCCAGTGTCCTCCTGTGAGGCAGCAGGCAGGAGTCAGACCTTTACCAGCAACCGTGTCAATGGACTCGGTGGAAAAACAGGCGTAACAGTGGACAAGCCCGGGGGGCAACCTGCAAATCTCAGGCCTTAGAGACTTTCCCTTCCTTTGCGAGCAACTCTTTCATCCTCCCTGGGATGTAAACACCAGGAGAAATCCAACGGGGACTGGCTAAAACTAAGCAACAGCAGCTGAGCCAAGTCCAGGAAACAGCTCCTAGGGCTCCCGTTTCCCAGCAAAGCTAAGATGACCTGGATGATGAAGTAATTTCCACACATCATCCCTGCTCTTTGGGGCATTTTTGCGAATTAATTTGATCAGGAGTAGTATGTTGTTGTGAAGGTAACACAAGAGACTATAATGCACGCAAGTGGGAGGCCTCTGTGAAATCAGTAATGTACAGCATGTGACAAAAGTGAACATTATTACCTTCTCAACCACATATACATCAGCCGTGTCGTGTAGGTACTGAAAACACGAAGCACAGCAAATCAGGAAAACATTTTATAAAATGTATTGAGTGATATAAGTTCAGGCAATTATGCCACAAACGGTAAACTGAGAATTGGAAAATAGTGCTGGAGGCCTATACTAATTATATATTGTATAACGTATGTCTTATTGCTTTTTATTCCAGTAGAAGAATGTGTTCAGAAATTGATTGTTGTTGTAAACAAATATAGTGGTATAAAACATATTCTTGTCCCTGGACCTACTCTGATTTAGCCCAGACCTCCAGCTACCTGCATTGTTGTTCAGTTGTTTCTGTCTTTCTCTTTTTTCTTTTAGCTACCGTACTCTTCTCCGCATTAATTGTGGGGTGTAAAACAAGCTCCAGACCCTACTCCCTGAGGAATCTGGAGGACAAAAATCAATCCCACGTTGGTTAGAAGCTGGCAATGGAGAAGGAATTAACAGACAGAGCATCCATTATAACAATTTCCTGTGCTTTCCAACGGTGTTCTTGAAAGGAAAAAGTCCAGACTACCAAAAAATAACACAAAAATGGGTCTAGCTCGATGCTCTGATTGCAGTTATTATGATATAATAGTATATAATTTGCTCTAAAACATTTGATGTGATCTTGATATGCCCTGTAAGCCGTGTCCACTAATCACAAGATGAATACTAAAAGATATTTAAAAATGACCCAAGTTCAAGGCTTACAGCCCATCAGCTGAAATGTTCATGGTAATGTATGCTGTCCAGATCTGGGGAGATAAAGAGTCCGCACATCAGTCAGTTTACTTCAGAATGGCCGTGTAATGACGGGGATCCAAGCCGCTTTACCATTTGTGAGCTGCTATAGTGATCAAAGGACGTGAGGTACAATGAAAAGGCTGCTGCAACAGTCCCTGGCAGGGGAACAGGAAATGTAGCCCTGAAGGCGGTAGGAGCTGCTAACTGCATTCATAAGGATGGTGGAGGGAGGCCAAGGCTATGATTCTGTAATGATTATGGATAGTGGATCACTTCCTCGGCCTAAGAGGCAAAAGCCTGCAAACCCAATTATAACAAACAGGGATGGAGAGCCGCCTGTAGAGGATGACAAATATTTGTTGAGAAAACTTCACTGTAACTCAGTGTGGGGCCAGATTTACTTCAGTCCTTGAGTTTTTACTGTATAGTCTTTTGTGTGTGTGTGTGTGTGTGTGTGTGAGAGCGGGCATAGACTGTATTGTGAAAGACTCTGGGCCTGTGTACTTATCAACTGAAATATACATTATTTTGAACTACAGAAAGCCCAATGTTAATGCTTGAGGTTCATGTTCAGTTCATTAAGGGAACCAGAAAGGGACTCCGCTTCATGTTTACCTGCTTTCACCCAGACTATCTACTGAAACGTAGTGGGTGTGCACAGCAGACAAACCCCACGGAGGCAGCTTCCCTGCAGCCCCGAATCCCGAAGAAGTGCCGACCTCAGCACAATCACTCCCATTATACATCACACAGCAGCCTTGTCTGCAGCAGGCCAATTTACGGCTCTAACTATGAGGGAGACTGGTACAGACCAGGGCTCTTTATTCACCAAGACAGGAGTGCAGCAAGGTATTGCAGATAAGGGGAAATAAACAACAGCAGAAGGCTAAATAAATTCCCTTCGAGACCCGGGAGAGACAGCGGGAGTCAAAATTCTCCGGAGAAGCAATAGTAAGTTAAAAATATACTGCATGAGTGCTTCCACAGCAATGTGAATCAATGCACATGTGCATAAAAAATGGTATGTGTGGAATCAGATCAACTGGTCAGTTTAAGCTGCCTGAGTATTTAATCACATCTATAAATTCCATTATTCTATGCAATTCTACATTCTATAAAGGAAATCTTTGGAAGAAGTGAGTCCTGTGTGGCTTACTTCACAGTTTTAAACATGAAATATGGATAGAGTTATGATAATGATGATGGCGATTATTATTTTTTATATTCAACAATTCACAAGAAGATTGCAAGGCACATTGGCATAGCAGGCGCTCGACTGAAAATGTCGCGTGACGCAATTACGCCACGAGAAACACCGAAGACCGTGGCCGTCTCACAGGTAAAACTGAAAGATGCAAATATACACAAAGAGCTGAGGCAACTTACTTTCGAAGGATGGGTTGTATTTCAAAGCGTGTCATGGTACTATTCTGCATCAGCATAAAGGAACCAGAAGGTCATCCTTTATAGAAGATACTTGATCAACTATCACTCAGCTCAAAGGATTGGGTTACACCACGTCACCACAGCTTAGCCGTTTTAAGACAAGGATTTTACCGCCTGCCAAACAGAATCCACTATTTGGAAGCAAAAAAGCAGCACCTAATCTCCCACAGTTTGTACAAAAGTTTGAATAAAATTTCCCCAGCTGATCAACAAAGTAAGGAGTTCAGATTGTTATATTCCGAAATGTCCTTCCCCCTTATAGTAGAACAATCAAGAAGATCGTTGGTGTAAATATGCATGCACTGTGCATCTTCCAACTTTATCCTTTATTAGCAAAGCAAAACCTAATACACACTGGGGGGAATTGAATGTATAAACCAAGCTTTGCACTTTTTCCATTATAAACCATGTACTGAATACTATTTACCATACATAATGAATATAAAATTAGAGACAGCCATGTAATTAGATTCACAGTACGCTGCATCTCTGGATAACAGATTACTGGCCCTTGCATTCAAGGATCCACAATGGCAGCCATAATGTGTATCGAAAAGTGTAATAAGCAGTAATAGTGGATACAATGAACACGATCTACTAGAATGTTTGTTGTTTTATCCAGGCAGTCGTAAGTACTATAATTTGTTCTAAAATACTCAATTGCTGTATCTTTTGCATTTCAATTTTAAATTTGACTGGATGACCCGACTGTAGAATAGAAGGTCTGGTGTAGAGCTGATACCTGCTCATTTACTTTTTTTTTTTTAACTGGCTACCTGTTGAAATGCAAGGTAACAATCCTCGTTGTAGAGACAAACCTTGGTGTTCTCTGAGCAGAATTCCAGAGAAAATCCACAGCTGCCCTCACAGCTGCAAGGAACCAGCCACTGACCCGGTGCCAGACACCATCATTGCTATTCATTTTAATGAGAACCCAAAGTCACCCCTCAAGAGGTTTTGTAGATAAGGGGGAGTTGGGGGACGTCAGGAATATGGAGGAACAAAGCGTTTGAATAGTCTCCCCCAGCAGCCCTGGCAAAGAGCATGCCTGTCTCAATACTACTCAAGCAGAACTGGGCTACTACTATTTATTTATTGAATTTTCTTTTAAAAACCCCATAAGATTGTGATGCAGGTCTGTGGGAATCAATGCCCACACAAGAGGTTGTGTTTGATTAATCGCTGTGAACCCTACACTGTAGTGTACAGATCTCACTCCACCGATGTTTGTAGAGAGGATTTTTATTTAAAATTTCATTTCTGCATTTGGACCAAAAAAAGAGGTGTAGACACAAAGCCATCTAGGGGTGTAAATACTTCACGGTAGCAAAAAAGAGACAGACGTGGGCAAAGTAACAGGGTTGGGCATATTTTGTAGCAGTAGTTCTTGCAATTTTAATCAATAAATCAATCCAAATGTATTTTATTTAGCACCTTTCAAGTGAGACACCTTCACACGGTGTTTAACATTAACACAATTCAATAAAATTGAATGAAGATAAATTACAAAAACAATACAAATATAGTCATAATAACAAAAAAATGAATGTTATATATTTTTTAAATGGAAAACATACATCACATTAAGAAACCGAACAGCAGGACAGAATTCAAAGATTAAGAAAAAGCTAACTGAATTTTCTTTTTTTTTCTTTTTTTTACATTCAAGTTTTCTATTTCTTACCAATTGCATACACTGAGATTTTCTTCTTGGCTATGCGTTACTGTGTCAGCTACATTTTCATTTTGGCGAGCTATGTTGGCAAGAGCAGCATTCTGACAGGCTTATCAAACACTATTGCCAGGAAGTGGACAGGGGAAGGACATTTTTGTCACACACTAATTTCCACTCACATAGTATACCTTAATATAGACGTAAATGTTTTTGTTTTGCTTTTGTTTTCAATAACTATTTTATTTTCCAAAATGGACAACACCAATGGTGAAAAACACATCATGTGCATTATATAACGCACCTTACTGTAGCACACTTTTGACCGGCCTTTTCTAAAATGGTTGAGAAATAGATATAGACAATAGCACAGATGTTCTGTCTCCATTTGTGTTTTGCGATTGCCTGCATAATTATCATAACCCCAGCCCACACTCCTGGAATTACTTATACAGATCTCACTTCGGGGAAAGCTTGTAGGAGGTGGAACAGGGTTAGATGTACCCTTTTGATCAACGGAGAATACAGCAACAGGGCGGACCGAATAAGTAAACCAGCACTCGGAAATCGCAGCAGAGAACGTGAATGGTGAATAATGCGTACTGGCACAAACATAACCAAACAAAACAATCAAATGTTAAGCGTGGATTTTAGGATGGTTATAGAGAATTCTTGATAGTTTTTAAGTGATTTTCCAAAGCTGATTTTAAGTATCATCACATCCTTACATGGATCTGATACAATACCCAGAAAAACAACAGTTTGCACCTTGGATACATTAATAAACAGACGCTGAAGGTGTTTGTAGCTCTGTGTGAGTTTTCAGCTCATCACTATAAATTAGGAAGGCTTAATCTTGACAACAGGAGATTGTTTCAGTTCCTCATAATTATCTATAAATGTACTCTACACTGAATGCCAGGTAATTTACGATGCTACTGTGTTGCAGCTCAGAGCAATTATTCAATGTAATCAGTGAAAAGAAACCACATCTCAATATTAAACATTTTCCAGAAGGAATAAGGCTACAATTGAACGTCTGGCATTAAGAAAAAAATGACCATTTGTTTAATCCACATCACTATTTTGTAACTTCTTTTTCAACCAACTTTATTATAGTTCAGTGATTTCTAATTACAATTACAAACCCTGGTTACATAAACATCTTGCCAAGGAAAATCTATAAACATAAAACAATAAAATATAAAGAAATCAGTGTGTTTTTTAATTTCTTGGATTGATTATTCTGACATTTAATATCAGTCCCTGCTGCGCTGTCTTGCAATTAACACCTTGAAAATAAAATAAAATGAGATATGGGAATGAGCTATCCTTTAATATTTAAACTGCATTGAAGTGGGGAATTACCTCCAACATTAATAACAAGACACTATCCTGGCAAAAAGATAAACTCATTTTTTCTGCATGTATGCATAGGTGTGTGTGTGGTGTTGTTGACAGGATATGATCACATATCTTTTTGTATATTCATATTACTTTTTATAGTGAGCTGTGCCTTCCCAATTGAAGCTTATCCGTTTTATCAAATGTCAACCGGAGACATAAAAGAGGAGGAAAATAAAGCAGCCACTGGAATGTCACACATGTTTTTAACGGGAAAGCATGTGCATTGGTTAAACAGTTTGTTCCCCAGTCTTATTTTCTTGCTGCAATTCACATGCTTAAGCGCACAATGTAATTACATTATATCAAGATGCATTATGTCATGTGCATTGCATGAGCCCATTTGGATAAAACAACGGGAGCAGTCGAGAGCATCCCTCATACAATGAAGCTGCCAATTACTCGGTGGCAACATGTGACCTTTCCTACTTTAAGTACCTCCCCAAACCCCTGGACCTGCTTTGGAAAACTAGATCCATTTCTATTACGCAGAGGAAATTAGAAAATTAGGAGGGGAAAAGGGTGTCTGGCGGAAGCTCTGAGATCTACCGCAGGAACGATCATTTGCAGGACTAATGGAATTACTCTCCATTATCTGGGAAGCTTGATTTGATTTTGAGGGAGGGGAGGGAGAAAAAAGAAAAAAAGAAAAAAGAAAAACATTGACAAAGGCCTAGTTTGTTCTGCGAGAATCCTGAATTGTTCTCCCTGTGTATTAATGAGGTCTTAATTTCAATGTAACTGGAATAATCTCATAACTGACTCCTGATTGACTTGAAGACTGATTCAATTATGAGCTCCGGTCTCTGTTTTTTTTCTTTTCCTTTTTTTGGGGGGGTGATTAGCTTCCTTAGCTTGCACTGTAAGACTGTTTGTTCTGACACCCATCTGATTTATAGTGTCTGTATGCACCAGTCTCATTATGAAGATCTTTTCTAACATTGGCATAATACGAAGCTCCTGTACTCTCCAATTGCACTATAATGGTCTGTGATTTAAGACCAGTAGTTATATAAGATTGCAGTACCCACCCATTATTCTACAGACGTCTTTGGCAGGAGGTTCCTGGCTAGAAACAATATACGCCTAGGTGTGTGAGCAATCTGAGCATGTAGGAAAGCTTACAAGTACTAAGTCCTGGTTCTAGTCATCACTAACCCATACAGGGGTTACTTAGTATTGATATAAAGTATGAATATACTAAACAACACATTTAAGGATTTAAAAAACAGTAGGACTGTTGGGAAAAAAAAAAAAAAAAAAGGAAAATGACAGAAGGGTTGATTTTTCTTCAACACATGATTTGCAGCACTCGCACTTAGTAAAATATTAACTGTGGCCAATTTTCTAATACTATGTATGAGTGAAGTAAAGATAACTTAACAAACCTTAATGAAACTTAGCCATCTATCGCTAGGTTTGCATGTTAAACAAATGGCTTCTGGAAAAGCAGTCTACCTTAAAAAGAACTCAATGAGATAAAACATCTCATTTATAAATTTGGGCTGGGAATGGGCTGTGCATACAGATTTCCATCTAGGCGTGTTTTGCAGAGAATTCATTACATTTGACTCCGTTTAATTTTTAGTTTTTCATTTCATGTTCTAAGCGGAGAAAATCAGAATGTCAGGGAATCTTTAAATACGATCTTGGGAGGGGGGAGACATTCAATTCTTCATCTTTAAAAGAACTATATTTTATATCGTTAATGCGCATTATATATATTTTTTTTTCCCGGAGAATGTTGCAAAAGCAAGTAAGATCCATCACATTAACAAACTCTCAATGCCCCTGTTCCTACACAAAAGTGCATACACTAGGCAAGGATCAAGGTACACATCACCATAACAACAGAAGAACATGATAATCCCACATGGGATTATCATGGCAGGCATTTGTGACCAAGTGAGTTCTCTACAATAAATTATACAACAAAAACTAAACCAAAAAACTCCCCAATCCAACAGAGGAATAGTCATCTCATGAAAACATGCCTGTCTAATTGATCTACAATACAAATAAATAAATAAGTCTCGCAGTGCCATGGAAACACACCACCTCCAACAGAATCAATTGAGCATGTGGCTTCTTACTACCCCACACCCACATCACCACATCCTAAGGAGATACCTGCACACAAATGAGCTCATCTTTTATGTGTAACAACTCCCCCTGATTGTGACCTCCTTCCTACGTGGTTGGAAATGGTGTTACATTCACAGGAATCAAAGGAAAAGCAAGAATATTTCTTGCTCCCTGATGGAGAAATTGCCCCCAGGCTACGCAACACAAATGCAGTAATTGTCTTTACAGATGCCATACGTGAGATCTATAGAAATGAAATGATATGGCTCCGTTTCAGAGTTTACCTCGCCGCTCAACCTGATTGGAAGGGACATGCTTGGCATTTAGGTGGATGCTTAGATCTGATTAGACTCTTCTGCTTGATTTTTCATTCACCTTTATTTTATTTTTTTCCCTTCCATTTCGTTCCACAAAGGGAGAAGCCGGCTTAAGGCTTGTTTTCCTTTTGTTAGCAAAACTGAAGGGAAAAAATATGCTTTTCTATTTTTTTGTAAAAAAAAAAGATAAATACAGTTCAATACACAAGGTTAATAGCTTTGTGGTTTGCTTTGGGGATTCCTATTGCTATGCTAACCTTTTTTGATGATAATCCCAATAAAGAATTGAGTCCTGAATTTCTTTTTAATAAATCAGAAGCAGATTAATTTCTAAGCCACAATAACTAAACCATCCTTAAATGTCCAGTTTTTAAGAACGTGTCACCTTGCATTGCCAGTGTGATATTCCTTTCCATTCAGCTCCCTAACCAAAGTTATGCTTTGTTATTTGTACAGATGTCAATACAGGGGGATTCATTTGAAGTCTGTGTGCTTCATTAATCCCCAGTTTTAATTTGTGTACTTCTCCGACACTATCATTAGTAATGATTTATATACGTGACTGAGTGGTTTTTAAAACCGTCGCCCAATACTGAAAAGCAAAGACTATCAAGGCGGCTCTGACCAGCATCATTGTGAAGATGCTGAACTGAGTTTGATCAGAGCTTGAACGCCGGTCTGGGTGGCCTAAAACACGTCCACACCCAGTCCTGCTTGTGTCGCCGCTGATGAAGAGATTTACTTACAGATGATTAGTGAGTCTAATTAGATGATTGTCAAGGTAATCAAGTCAGTTCATCAGAGTAGAAGAACTGAATGTGAGTGAGAATTGTATATATGGAGGAATGCCCTCTCCTTGTAGGCTCTCAATATGTCTCAACCTACCTTGAATGAAAACCTGTGACAGAAATCACCGTTTATGTCAGTTTTGTCAGTTTGATATGTGTTGTCAAGTACTTATACTGTAAGGTGGCACATTGGTCTTACCATTTTCTGGGTGCTCCATTTCACCGATGCTGCCATCAGGGGTGGTCCTCTCGTAGTGGTCCTCAGGGAGAGCCAGGGGTCCAATCCTGGGACCTGAAGAGGACTTGCTGCTCGGGGTCTCAGATTCTTCCAACCCGCTGTCATAGTAACTGTGCTGGGAGGGGTCCTGCAGGTCTTGCGCTTGATTGGCTGTAGAGAAGGTCACTCGTCGATGTGGCAACTGCACCGGGGAAGAAAGGAAAGAGGAAATTTGTACATGTGTGTCTGGAATTATTGTAATTGTACAAATATATTATTGACACAGAAGTAGTTTGTTGGCTTTCTTGTCAGACTTATATTTAGTTACACACCGTTCACTTTTATATATGAAACAAAGTTGAAAAAAAGATATAAACATCTTACCCATAGCGATACATCAACCTATACGATATTACTGCAGTGTTATTATGTAGTTTGTGACAACAAGAAAAGGCCTTTGAAATGCGTAGCTAAACCAAGAGCCCCTCACATAGGGAATTTAATAAAACCACCATTAACTAAACATGTCTCAGACTACACCAGTAAGAAACAGATACATTTTTGTTTTGTCCCATGAGAAACCGCGAACAGACTAGAGAGGACTTTCAATCACTATTGAAAGAGACAGGAAACAAATTGGTGGCTGAAAGACTAGAAAATGCTGTCAACAATCAACACTCACCAGGAATCTTTAATTTTAATAGCTGCCTTAAAACCTTAGAAATGTACTGAAGTTCTGACAAAAAAAAATGAAAGAAAATAAAAAAATAAAGTCAACTCAACTTATTCTTTGCTCTTCTCACCAAGCTTGGGTATCAATAATGCATGAGTTTGCTTCAACAAAGTGTATTTCTCCAGTTTTTTTCTGCTTGGCGAAAGCATCCATTTTAACAGATGAATTAGAACCATTAGGCATGGCTGTTATCTCGTAAAGTCAAGCTCTATTTTTGCAGTTGAAGCAGTTTTCCTCCTGGGGTTTTCGATTCTAAAACCTCTGTGGTTGCTTCATTAGTCTTTTAACCATGTTTTTCCGAAATATAAGAAAGAATGAGTCAGTTGACGTAACCAGTGACTAAACTTCCGGAATTCAGAATGATTTTCAGCAGGTTGTCTTAGTATTGCTTAAAATACACATAAGAAATGCAAGATGAAATGCTCTCTGGTGCAAAGATATTCATGTGTCTTATGTATTATAGCCAATAATATAGTTTATTCAAATATGAGAGAATTCAAACATAGTTCCATTCATTATTACAAGCACTTTAGTGAGCACTTGGGACTGACTTATGTAAAGTAGTCCAGGTGTCTAATCACAGAGCATTATTACTTGTCGCTGCCAAATAACTGAGCAGCTCACAACCATAAATGAAAGCCTACATGCCCGACTCTCAGAAACTCGCTCAGATGAAAGGAGAAGCTCAACAGCTAGAAACCAAAATTGTATAGGTTTAAGCTCCAATCTTCTCCCTGTATTTATGTATTTAAATGTGGACTCAGATAAATAAATATAGAGATCAATATACATATACATACACTCACCTAAAGGATTATTAGGAACACCATACTAATACTGTGTTTGACCCCTTTTCGCCTTCAGAACTGCCTTAATTCTACGTGGCATTGATTCAACAAGGTGCTGAAAGCATTCTTTAGAAATGTTGGCCCATATTGATAGGATAGCATCTTGCAGTTGATGGAGATTTGTGGGATGCACATCCAGGGCACAAAGCTCCCGTTCCACCACATCCCAAAGATGCTCTATTGGGTTGAGATCTGGTGACTGTGGGGGCCAGTTTAGTACAGTGAACTCATTGTCATGTTCAAGAAACCAATTTGAAATGATTCGACCTTTGTGACATGGTGCATTATCCTGCTGGAAGTAGCCATCAGAGGATGGGTACATGGTGGTCATAAAGGGATGGACATGGTCAGAAACAATGCTCAGGTAGGCCGTGGCATTTAAACGATGCCCAATTGGCACTAAGGGACCTAAAGTGTGCCAAGAAAACATCCCCCACACCATTACACCACCACCATCAGCCTGCACAGTGGTAACAAGGCATGATGGATCCATGTTCTCATTCTGTTTACGCCAAATTCTGACTCTACCATCTGAATGTCTCAACAGAAATCGAGACTCATCAGACCAGGCAACATTTTTCCAGTCTTCAACTGTCCAATTTTGGTGAGCTTGTGCAAATTGTAGCCTCTTTTTCCTATTTGTAGTGGAGATGAGTGGTACCCGGTGGGGTCTTCTGCTGTTGTAGCCCATCCGCCTCAAGGTTGTACGTGTTGTGGCTTCACAAATGCTTTGCTGCATACCTCGGTTGTAACGAGTGGTTATTTCAGTCAAAGTTGCTCTTCTATCAGCTTGAATCAGTCGGCACATTCTCCTCTGACCTCTAGCATCAACAAGGCATTTTCGCCCACAGGACTGCCGCATACTGGATGTTTTTCCCTTTTCACACCATTCTTTGTAAACCCTAGAAATGGTTGTGCGTGAAAATCCCAGTAACTGAGCAGATTGTGAAATACTCAGACCGGTCCGTCTGGCACCAACAACCATGCCACGCTCAAAACTGCTTAAATCACCTTTCTTTCCCATTCTGACATTCAGTTTGGAGTTCAGGAGATTGTCTTGACCAGGACCACACCCCTAAATGCATTGAAGCAACTGCCATGTGATTGGTTGGTTAGATAATTGCATTAATGAGAAATTGAACAGGTGTTCCTAATAATCCTTTAGGTGAGTGTATATATACACTATTTTTTCACATTGCTTCATTTGCTTCCAAGGTGAGAAGTGATGTCTGTCTTTGAGCTTTTCACTTAATTACAGTGAATGCTGACACAACTGCTTAGCACTGCAGCATACAACACTTTCTACCTACTTGATTTAGTCATTTTTTCTCTCACCAATGTTGTGCCTACTATTGATGAAGATCATATTTTGGCAACAGCTTTAATCAATTATATTTTGGATGTGCTCTATTAGAAAGGGCAAACCAAGGGCTGTAATGCTCAGATGTGATCCCCTACTTACAGGTAAGGGCCATGTGAGTATGTTAGCCAAGAAAAACCAACAGTAACACATTTGAAAAAATAGTTATCTTTCTTTAACAATTACTTAAGTGTTACTTAATAAAATTATATATATATATATATATATATATATATATATATGGATTTAATGTTTCATAATTAGCACTATACTTGTCTTCCTGTTCTGATGGGTGCTGAAAGAGAGGCAGGCAGGGTCTGGAGTCTGCATTGATTTTAAACGCTCACAGTTCAAACAGAGACAGAGTTAATTAGACAGCTGTCTCAAGCTAATCACAGGAAGGGGCAGGTGGGTGGAGAACCGGGAAGACAAACAGATACCTTCTTTCTCGTTAAGAGATTAAGTATGCAGACTAATGGTACACAGGGTCATCTGTTTCCTTGACCCCTTTCTGATACAATGTCACCCCCTCATCATCCAGCCATAGCCTGCACAATTAGACAGTGACCTCAAGAAGCTGAGCAACTTTTCAGCGGACATGGACATATCTGCCTTTCCTTTGAAATGGACTTTCATTAAAAAAAAAAAAAAAAGCACAACAATCTCTTTAACACTTGTAGAAAAAAAGGAAGTGCAACTGGCCTTTAAGAAAAGTCTATATGAAAAGGTTCTCAACCCTTTGAAAAAAAATGTTGTTATATCAAGTAATTTAGAAGAACTAGACTCCTGTGAACGCTGCCGTGCTTGAAATAAACACATTACAAAAGAGTGGAAAACTACTGGCAATGCCCCTGGTTATGAAATGTTTGGTTCCAGTAACTAGTAGAAAAATGTCAAATACCTCTTAAAGGGCAGGAAAAATATTTACAGATTCAATTCACATAGTTAAAACAAAATCACAAAACAAAAAAAACAAAATTACAGTGATCGCCCCAACGTGTTCTGAAAATCTGACGATTTGCTCCAAAAGCCAGCTTTAATGTAAAAATCTCTTGTTTTCCTAAGCAATGACCTTCTGCTGCAATGTATTTTTTTTTCTATTTAAATTATATTTGAATACTACTTCAAAACACAGATATTAAAAGCGTATGAAAATGTTGTTGACTCTTTATTTCGTTCCCCATGTCTAACCAGGAATCAAAAAACAATCGCCCAATGAAGCACCCTGCTTACTAAGGTTTGCTGGTTTCGCTGTCAGCAAAGGCTTTAAATCTATTTATCAAAACAGTACGCTGATCTAAATAAACCAGCTGTCTGGATCATTTGTGTATCAAAAGATGTGAAAGCTATCAACGCTTCCTGTTTGTTTTATAAAATGAAAACCCTTCGGAAAGCTGGGAGGGAGGTGCCGAAATACTAAGTCTGAGGAAATAATATTTAGAGCAGCTACTCTTGAAAGTGACAAACGTCCTCAGCTTTAACATGTACACAATTATCAGATCAGCTATAGAGGACCTTGATTCTCGAGTTTACAAAACAACATCATCAAATTCCCATTTTTTAACTCACAGTTCCTAGCTTATAAATAATATATGTTTTCCTTCTCAGGTACTAGTGATAATGACAGATACAATCTCATTCCCAGTAAACTAGTCTTAAAAGGAATTGTTGACTTCCTTTGCCTCCTAACAGAAAGCTCATAGATAAGATAATAGTCTTCACTTCCTAATGCTTCATAGCTCCTTGGGGGACAGTGGCATTTTCTGATCAATGTAGGAGTTGCCCTCCTGCAAAAGGTGAGGCTCTTTCATCAGGCTGAGCCAGGTTCATTTGACTGTCATTATGTCTTTCTATAGCGGGAACCTCTCAAATGAGTATGAAACAGATTTGCCATTGATTTCAAATCTTATATATATTTAACTGTATGTGGCTAAGATATGAAAGAGATTACACCACTGTCAGCGCTGAGCCCATAATCAATGTATTATTTGTGTGAAGAAACACAGTTCTCCAGCCCAGGTGATCTCTGATCTGTGGTTTTCTATAAATGTATTGTGCCTACTTTTATTAATTTATACTTTGTTTTATATACAGCATTTCAACATTGAACAAGTGAAATGCTAGTCAAGACAGTTGCATTTCAAAGTCACTGCAATTTCCAGAATAAAACTAACTTGTGTGTGGACTTATACATGTATTTACTTATATTGTTCATTAAAATGTAATCCAAAATTGTAGTGTTTTAGGAGTATTAGTCTACAAAAAACACATCTCAGAAAAATAGCTGCAGTTCTGAAGTAGGTATTATTTGTACTGTTGTTGTTGTTGTTGTTGTTGTTGTTTTAGTCTTCAAGGCTGCCCCACCTCAAAGATGTCTCGGGGAAAATGAAATGCAACAAATTAAAGCAAATTATTTTAATGAGCCACAT
The DNA here is from genome assembly GCF_036373705.1 of Amia ocellicauda. NCBI lineage: Eukaryota > Metazoa > Chordata > Actinopteri > Amiiformes > Amiidae > Amia > Amia ocellicauda. Next base: position 15,561,533 of record NC_089860.1, read on the forward strand.
TATTATTTAAATGTAAGAGAACATTAAGTTGTTTAAATATGTATTCTTGCTTAAATAGTTCCTCTGGGCACAGCTCCAAAGTGCCAACATTTTCAGATCAGGGCATGAAATTATAAGTAGCTCATAACAAAGACCCAGTTTTTCAGCACAGTTTTTTTTTTTAAACAACGTGCTAATGGTGTTTTCAGTATGTCATCTGTTGTACATGATTTTTTCTTTAATGATAGATAGCACCGATAGAAGATACACTGCTACACAGAGAGTAATTAACCGGCCAGTCAGTTAGCTGGAATGAAAGACACTCAATTCTCACTACATATTTATCTATTGATTTATCCATCCATCCATCTATCCCTTTCAAATAGATGGTAAGCAAGTAGCTTTATTAAAAGGGAAAGTTACCAATAATTCAATAAACCTTTCAAAATATATCATTAATTAAATTAACAAAATATTAAACGTATATTTTATACATTTTTATTCATATTTCAAATTAATATGAATATGTTCAACTACAACTGTATATGCGTAGATATTCATTTCCAATTATAAGAAACTGCCTAAATAAGAGGGCACACAATCAGCTAACACAGGTTGAAGCAGGTGACCACATTTGCTTTATTTCCCACAACAGCCTCCTTTCAATGGCCAGGATATAAGAAACAGGATATCACCGAGTCTTGATAGACAGCGAAAATAAACGTGTTAGTCACCTGGAAAACAAAAGAATGGGACTGGCAAAAAAACATGAGTGTGCTCTTGATAAACCCAACGGACCCGCAGCGCCAGACATGTGAACTGAACACTTGAGTCACCGTAAGCGGTCAAAAACACAATGCCCCTCCAAACGACTCATTTCTCACCTGCTCCTGCACGGCACAGGCTTTTACTCTGGGTGTTTTCCTCACAATGCAAGCCTGTGAGTCCTTATTTTAAGTTTTGTGTGCATTTGTTTTTTGCCCCATAAAAATCTTTTTTTTTTTATTATCTGATTTTAACATTACGGAGACACACTATTCACTATGGATTGTGAATGTACCACATTAAAATCTCTTGTGAAGTCATTTATTCAAACCCATACCCGTAACATGGATGTGATTAAACAGTCTGAAAAATATATAATATAGGTGAAAACACATTGTACATCTACTGTGTGCCAGCAGAAATCTGAAGTACACTTCCACAGCATGGATAGAGTGTGTTTGGTCAACAATGAGCAGAGGTTAAAAAACATTATAAATAAAGCACAGAAACTGTAGGGTATTCACAGCCTGGTGAACAATTACAAAATAAATGCAGCCACGTCTCAAAGGATAAGAAAATATAAAGCACTCGTGAGTTCCAAATTAAACAAAACAACAACAGGACTTTCAATGTCTTTTCAGACAAGCATTCATTTTGTATTATTAACCCATCAGAGTTTATTGTATACACACTGCATAACCCAGTGTCAGCTAAGTGCACTTTGAGCGCTGTGTGCCTTAAGTACACTTCTGTGTTAACTGTGTAAATACATGCCCTTTAGCACTCTCACTATCAGTGCCTACCTACAGATGGTGCTAGTCTGTTTTTCTTAGTGTGAAGTAGGTGTCTGGGCTTATGTATTGAGATTAACTCTTTGTTGGTTGGGTTTAGTTTACAAACTTACTGACTTTTGATGGAAAAATGACAAAACAAATGTCAAAAAGGCACAAGGGTTGATTGATTGGTTTAATAAGGTTGGCTCTCTTCCTTTTCAACCGGATACTTCTTCCTGTTTATAGTACTGATATATTCTGTCTCAACTACAGTCTAAACTGACCAGCTACAATGCAAGATGAAATATAGTTTCCTAAGAGGTATTAACCCTGCTTTCATAATACTCCAATAATACTATTTCCTTACCAAAAGGTCACAGAACATCAAGACATGCATTAGAAGGCGCTTTCATTGGAAGGTAATCTCCCTATTTTATTATTCCAGTGTGGCTCTAATATGATGGTATTCTGCCAGCACAAAATCCCCCAAGGCTTCCATCAATTCACGTGCCTTAAATTCCTCTCAAGTTTCTTCAATCAACAATGCACATACTTGAAGACATAATCCATTTGTTTGATGTAGACCTGAGAGATATTCCCGAACTGAAAGAACATCTGTACTGGATGTGTGCGTGATTAATGCTAATAAATGCAAAATGTTTAACTTAAGTCATGAGAACGTGAGCATTTACATGCTCTCCCATGACAAAAAAATAAATGACAATTATTATCAGCACTCCACTGGATCCAACTCTCTGGAGCTTATGATACATTTATAAAAGGCAAAGAACGGCTGTCCAAAAATATATCTGAAAACATCCTAAAGCACACAAGGCAATGCAAAACAACAAACGACAATAAACTGTTGACAGCGCAGATTTTATTTTTATTTCTCTCTTTATTTTTAACTTGAGGGAGGGAAGAAGGTAGCCCCCCCAGAGAATTCACTTGTGCTAATACTGAGTGTGAGCCTGGTGCATGAGCTATGGTTTGAAATAATTGAAAAACAGATCAGAGGTTAAAAATAATTGTGTATGTTATTTTTCAGTCGAGCTACTTGAACGTGACTGAAATGGTTATTTCAAACACTTAGAGAGGCGAGTCTGAAAGGGGGGTGGAAAAAGGCACTGTAAACTGAATCCATTTGGCACAGTTTAGGTTAGATATGGTCACTCCTAAAGTGATGGAGATATGCTAGTTAGCCCATTAACAGATATTACTAAACAGCCAAATACATAATCTATTCTCAAGTGCAGCTCTAGGAATATTATTATTATTATTATTATTATTAATACAACATTGCTACACTGATTTCTCCGAGTGGTGTTCAGTTATTTTGTTGCTGTTATATGCTTTGCATTGCTACAATAAAATAAAAGAAGGAGTTAAAATGAATATGAATTAATTAACAATGAAAACAGACGCTTCTGCAGAGTCAATGCCCAAGAACTTTTCCAAGCACAACTTTGATCTGAAATTCATATTCTCTCTATTAATTTCCTTCAGTTAATTACTATATTCAAATAATGCCTGAGAGGAACTCTTGCGGCTCTGTGTTGACTGCTTATATTCCAAAATGTCTAGAGGAAATGTATTACCATTTTACCAGTAAGAAAACAATAAACCCTGAAGAAATGTCTAAAATACAAGACCACATATTCCATCAAACTTTTAAAAATCGATGTCCTGTTGTTGTTGTTGGGGTTAAGCACACTGTTGCTCTGAGGCTACTGATAAAATTCAAACATTCTAGTCATTTATTGTTTTAATCCAAACTTTTACCCTTTCTGTATTTGTCCTGTAAAAAAAAAAAAAATGTATTGTGGTACTTCATTTTAACATTCATGTTGCATACTTCTGATTACTTACAGTGAGGGAAAAAAGTATTTGATCCCCTGCTGATTTTGTAGGTTTGCCCACTGACAAAGAAATGATCAGTCTATCATTTTAATGGTAGGTGTATTTTAACAGTGAGAGACAGAATAACAACAAAAAAATCCATAAAAACGCATTTCAAAAAAGTTATAAATTGATTTGCATGTTAATGAGGTAAATAAGTATTTGATCCCCTATCAATCAGCAAGATTTCTGGCTCCCAGGTGTCTTTTATACAGGTAACGAGCTGAGATTTGGAGCACTCTCTTAAAGGGATTGCTCCTAATCTCAGCTCGTTACCTGTATAAAAGACACCTGTCCACAGAAGCAATCAATCAATCAGATTCCAAACTCTCCACCATGGCCAAGACCAAAGAGCTGTCCAGGGATGTCAGGGACAAGATTGTAGACCTACACAAGGCTGGAATGGGCTACAAGACCATCGCCAAGCAGCTTGGTGAGAAGGTGACAACAGTTGGTGCGATTATTCGCAAATGGAAGAAACACAAAATAACTGTCAGTCTCCCTCGGTCTGGGGCTCCATGCAAGATCTCACCTCGTGGAGTTTCAATGATCATGAGAACGGTGAGGAATCAGCCCAGAACTACACGGGAGGATCTTGTTAATGATCTCAAGGCAGCTGGGACCATAGTCACCAAGAAAACAATTGGTAACACACTACGCCGTGAAGGACTGAAATCCTGCAGCGCCCGCAAGTTGCCAAACATCAGCCTCAAAACCTTAATGACTTGGAGAGGATCTGCAAAGAGGAGTGGGACAAAATCCCTCCTGAGATGTGTGCAAACCTGGTGGCCAACTACAAGAAACGTCTGACCTCTGTGATTGCCAGCAAGGGTTTTGCCACCAAGTACTAAGTCGAAGGGGTCAAATAGTTATTTCCCTCATTAACATGCAAATCAATTTATAACTTTTTTGAAATGCGTTTTTCTGGATTTTTTTGTTGTTATTCTGTCTCTCACTGTTAAAATACACCTACCATTAAAATGATAGACTGATCATTTCTTTGTCAGGGGGCAAACGTACCAAATCAGCAGGGGATCAAATACTTTTTTCCCTCACTGTAAGTGTTTCTCTGTTCTTAAAATGTTAAGCATTCTGATGGAGCACACATACATCTCCATCCTGTAAAAACACTCCACTAATTGTGCCTGTAATCAAACACAGGTTGGATTCAATGGCCACCCCCTGCTTTTGGATGAAACCCAAACTCTTCACCCCTCAGGTGTTAAATATGCAAAATCTCGTAATTCGCTTTTTTCTGTCATATTATTACATTGTAAAAGTGTTTTGTTTTCTGTTAAGAATTATAACTACACTATAACTACTTACAACATTGTAATAATTCTGTCCTACCATGCATAAGTGTTTAAATTAAACAGTATGCAGTATCTTCCTTATAAGAGACATGTCTGAGTTTTGCTCGATGTATACAGAATAGGAAATATTTGAACTATGCTTTAATAATGCATAACAATGGAAGGTTATAAATCGGGAGACAGCTGAGACCCTAACCTACTACAACTTTCCCAGGTAAAGTCTGTGCCCATCGAAGTTCGGGGTGCTCTTTGGGAGACCCGTCGGTGTGCAGATCTGCTTATCAATCAGTGAAAACACATTAAGCACAAAGCCCTGCTGAGGAGTCTCCTGCAGGATTCGTTTGACAGGGAGTTCGACTATCATCTCCCTTCGAGTGCGCGTGGCCCTGCATCCTGCGGCAGGCTCTCTTTCGGCTCCTTGTGCTTTCAAGGCTGCTGTGTCTCTCTGATAAGACCAAACGCCTTTGCATACTTGAGCGCTTCTGACACACTGGCTACCTCTCAGCTATTCCCACCACTGCACCTGAAAGACAATGCTACGGAGGGAAAAGAGCTCCATATGCATTTTTGTCTTCACTTCACTTTTCATTATTTTATGCTTGCTGCGTCTTTTTAAAGGAGCACTCCTTCTTAGTCATTTCTCTCCCTCTACCTCATTTTTTCTCCAGTGTTCTTTCCTTACAGGAGGGCAGCTTGTTTCTGCTCAGTAGATGCCTAGAGCAGCACCTGCTGAGAGCATTAGGTTGGAGAAAGTGCAGAAACTAAATATAGCTCAGACACAGAATAGTGTGTGTGCGTGCATGTGTTTACATTTAATGTACGGAACAGCTTTATATAAATGAAATTGGACTGGAGAACAAATAAAAATGTGACATCATTAAAAGAGTGAAAATGTTAAGAACAGATCTAAGATGGACAAAAGATGCTATTGAATGGATCCCAAGAGAGAAAAGAAGACCTAGAAGATGACCACATAAAAGATGGGAAGATGTAATAATACACTTTGCAAGCTTGACATGTAAAAGTGAAGCTATAGATCGAAGCGCGTGGAAACGTTGCGGGGAGGCCTTCATCCAGCAGTGGATCGATATTGTCTGATAACAGATAGACAGAACTTAACACAACTAAACAGAGACCACTGAACAAAACTAAGAAGTTTGAGTCTTACTTGGGTAAATAGTGCTTAAGAGAGCAGATTCGTCTTTTTGTTTTCAAAATACTGTGTTCATTTTAAGGAATTCTCATCTCATTTAGCAGGCTGCAGATTTAATCTAAGCCCAACAAACTGCCAATTTACTGTTTTCATTGTTTGCACATCAGCACTAAATGTGTCAACACACAGAAAATGTGCACAAAGTTCCCACACGGAATAAACTGTGTAAACGTTGATGGGTTCCCTGAAGCCCATATTTACCTAAGAAGCAACTGTATTTGACAAAAACAGAAGCCCTCCTAAGCAGTGAAATTACGTTTTGCAGCCAAACACCATTATGCAAGATGCTAATGTTATGTCAAATCACCTCTTCAGAGCACATACTTCTTCAAAGGTGCAATTTTGCTCAAGGAACATAAGGTGGTGCACCAGGGAAAATGAACAGCTTTGGAGGTAATATTTTCCTTTCCTCTTTCACTCACTCTCTTTGCTTCGTTCTCTCTTTGAAACCTATAAAAGTCAAGGCAGAGTGCAGTTCATCTCAAATGTCTTGAAAGAAGATGAAACTGGGACATGTTACCTGCTTACAGGGAAATTACAAATACAAAAACAAGATTACAATAGATGGTTTTATTCTATTTAAGGAGGAGAAAATATGCGCTTTTTTGCTGTGTATGGACCTGCCAGTGCTTTATCCACTATTTATTTAAGTTTCGGATTTGGCTACTGCACCCCAATAAATTATTTGAGCATGTCTATTCCCAAACAGGCCTAAGCTGCTCCTATTGTCTTCTACAACACAGTTAAAACACCCCTTTGTCTATTCAAGAAATCTAAAATGAGAAGGAGGAAGCAAGGGAAAGTAATGCAATGAGTTAGGGGTAAGCAGGTGTCTTAAACAGCCACAAAAAACAGCACTGCCTCCCTCAGGGTTATTTAGAGGCACTGTGAAATATAATTTTCCTTTTTTCAGGGCCTAGAGGCTTATGAACAATTTAACAGCAAGATATTTATTGTGAAACAGGTAGTATTCCCACTGGAGATGTATTGTTTTTCTAGAAGTTATTAACCCAAAACTGGAATATAATGAGGAGTCAATCCCTAGACTATTTTAACAATAAAACAACTATGTATGAATAGACTTATCAATAGTAATATTTTAATATTACTTAGGGTAGTTATTATTTAGATATAGTAGTAGTAGTAGTACTAAATAAATTAAAGATTCATAAACAGGGGTTATAAACCTCTACAGATTTTCTGAGGAATATTTTAGTCTTTGTAGTTCCACGTCTAAAACAATGTATGTGTGTAACATCTATTCTGGGAAGAACCACACACAAAGTCACTTAAATAGTTTTCTCTAGCATGTGAGACATCTATCTATCTCATACCCATCCATCAGACAGTATTTCTGAGGAAAAATAAGCATAATCCAAAACACATCTCTTGGTATTATCACTACAGTCATGTTGGTGTTGCAAGCACCCATTCTTTATTAGTCATAGCAGCTACCATTGGGCTTTGAAGGAAATTGAATTGAATTACAGAAGAATTTGCTGTTCCTTGAATTCCATCATTTCCCCCATCAGAATATAATAACAGCCTCATATCTCCTTATGTAGGTAAAGAAAATACAATAGTTTGACGCTTTTCTTTTTCATTTTTCTTTTTTGTCATTTCAAATTACATTCATATTATCTTCGAGCAACCTAGACATCTACAGCTTCCTGGTGGATTTTAAAAAAACATCCCTAGATTATTTAATCCTTTTGGGGAATACATATGTGTTTATTAATATAAAATAAGTTCCCAGTTTCAACAAACCAAATGGGAAGTGATTAATTTGCTGCATACTTCCTGTAACAGATAAAGACTAACAACATATGAATTCAGCTAAATAATTCATAGATTAAAGTATTCTACTGTGTAAGACAAATACCTTGTTTTCCATTCGCTCACGGCGCTTGATAGCCTTGCATTACAAGAACACAGATTCTTGTTCGGGATGGAAATATGGCCTGCAATAAAATCTAGAAACCTCCCAAATATTCTCTAATTAGATATCAAAATTCTTGATTTTTAAGTTGTGTTTTGTCATTTTTTTATTTTACACAAGCAAAGAGGAGGTTTGGTTTTTGTTTATTCAGTTCTTTCTATTGTCCTTTCTATGCTGGGGCTGTAATTTTGATGCGTTATCACCGGTGAGTGACTGAACGCCACTGCATTGATATAATGCAGTCATCATCTGTATATTAGAGAAAAAGGCCATAGAGAGAAAGAGAACACAAGCTAGAGAGAGTGAGAGAGAGAGAGAGAGAGAGAGAGAGGGAGAGGAAGAGATAAATCAATGGGCAGACAGCTGTTTGATGTCTCTCATCATCAGTGCAGGCTCAAAGATATACACTGATGTGCAGTTTCAGAGCACTTATATTTGTGACTGAAGAAATGGCCTAGCAATGGGGAATCAAGTGGGAACTCGGCTCTGGTGAGAGCCACACCACTCACTCACATGTAAGCAGCCCGAGGCAATACATGCACAGTCACCTCCCTTTGATGATCACAAGCCTGGTGACCGTGACCCCAGCACCCCTGGATTCATTAGTGAAACTCAAAGGTCAAGCACGTATATCCTTATAGGCCCACAAACCAAACTTTCTCTAATTTGATGCAGATCACTCGAACAATGATTAGCTTTTAACACTTGATTTCCTGTGCATGCATAACTAAACTCCAATTCTACATTGCCGTTTTTTTTTTTTTTTTTTTTTTTTTACTGCAGTGCAAAACAAATACCGACAAGGCTCTTATTTCTTCAATTTATTAACAACGATGTATATGAATGTAGAACAGTGTGGAGGCCTGAGGGAAACTATTCAATCTCATTTCATTAATGCGCAACCAAAAATTATGACCACTGCGAGGCCGGATTACACCGCTATCGCATCAACTGCTTCAGTAGTTTCAATTCCTCATTCTGAGGTACCAACGTCCTTATATGTTTTAAACACTTAAAAGGTTAATCAATTCTGTAAGCATGTTGAAGATTTCTATTAAGGCCTGGAAATGAGGCGACACAGTGGTGCTTTAATTTCTCGTTCATCCCATTCACATGGCACGACAGCACTACTGTGCATGTCTGCTGCAAATCTGTCACACGGCTTAGCATAATCCTACAACTTTACCCTTTGCAATCACGTGACTCAATTATTTATTTAGTGTAACTCAAAGCAAATGCCGCAAAAAACATTACTCTCAACACAAACGGCGCTTTGCCAACCTGGGATATACATGCCGCAAAACAGAACGCTGTTTATGTCGAGAAGAAAGTCGTTCCTCCTGTGAAGCAGGGATGTGTTTTGCATCAGCGATGTTTTTCATCCTCTGATCTTGGCGTCTTAATCAGAACTGAGGGACAGATGGAGTCCATTCCAAATGACACCACGATATTTTAGCCAAAAAACCTGCAGCCCACAAAAGGCTCAAGCTTGCTAGCAAATGAACTTTCCAGCACAATTATGATCCCAAGCACATATCTAAGTCTGAATACATTTGAACATTGTGGAAAAAGAAACGTATAATTTTTTTCTAAAATATATGCTTGCGGATGCATTCATTATTAAGGGTCATACAATTAATTTACTTTTGGATTTATTTAAATAATAAGCTTACTCTGCATTTTCTTGCTAAATCAACTTTTATTTAGATCCTTGATGAGGTGTAAGGAAATTTAGAATCTACTGTACAAAACATACGCACACAAACACTTCTATCAATCAAAGGCTTAAAGTTTTGGGTGAATTTTGTGCCAGAAAGAAACTATTGATGAACAGCATTCTGCCTGTAAAGACCCTTTTAAGCCATTAAATCACATCGAGACCTATTATGCCTGGTTATCTTGCCAAGAGAGACATTTAATCTATGGTACTTACATTGTTTCTGCTCCCTTCACCAAAAACAATGCAGTGCAGAGTTCAGGTTTGAAATGAGGAACTGTAGCCAGGAGATTCTAGGTCATATTACACTAAATATGGAGTGGATTATTTGACTGCCATTATCCATTGATGCATGGACAACATGTATATAATCAAAGAATGCTTGAACACGGATATACAAATCAGATCAGAGTAAGATTTGTTGTATATATATTCAATTTCTAGTAATATTATTGAGTATATTTACATGATAGGGACACAAATCTTAGCTCTTTCAGTCCATATTCCAAACACTGACAAAAATGATGAGAGTTACAATACAGCATCTACAATCATCCATCATGTATTCTTCCCACTTGCATACAGGATTAAGGCCTTGTACGGAAAGCAAGCCAGAACCCGATAAATCAGCAATTTTTACTTTAATTAATTAAAGGTTCATTTGTAATCAATGCAAGCGGGGAAAAAACCTCCCAAAAACTATTAGTTTGCATGAAGTGTGATTCTTAATTTGACAGGAAAAAAGAAACAAGGCAAAACATTCCGTTTTAAGCAAGCAAGAAGAAGATGCATCTCCCAATATAGAGTAATCAGACAGCAGCATTGATCTGTCATTTCTAATTAGAGGAATCACATTTTGTTTGAAGAAAAGGCTTGGATATGCAGCACGTAGCATGTTCAGAGGTCTCCTGTGATGTAGGCATAACACAAGCCAGGAATTTCAAATTCTGGAACCGAGGCCAGTTTTCTTTGCTTCCCCGTCAACAGGGCTGCAAGACCCTCAGCGCTCAGTACTGGCACCAGCTGGAAGAGCCACAGAGAGGCCGGCTCTTCCTGCTCACTGACGTCTTAATGGTAATGGTGTGCACCACCCAGCTGCAGTGCCCAAGACCCCCAGACCCCCGAACACTTAACTACCAGGTCGGTCCAATCAAACTGCATTAATATTGCATAGGCTGTGTATCGATATGCTAACATTCATAAAGCTGACAGACATCGGAGACAGCCCACTGGGGTTTTTAGATGATGTTGTCCTATATAAATGTATACATAAGTGCTTTGTATTATTATTTTCAGGGGTAATAGCATTCATTATTTTATTTATATTTTAGTTACAGTTGTTGTTGAAGAAGCAGGACTGTTATAACAGAGAATGAACTGCTATCACACTATAAACTGTTATTACTACCAGTACAAAGCTATTTCACACTCTTCACTTCGCAAACATCAGATTACAAGAACCTTTAGTTTAATTCTCAGTTCCACATCCTGTTCTCTGTTCAGTATATTGTACTGTAGTCTGTCACCACATTTCATTTCCTTGCTGTCTTTTATTATTAAAAACATTAAACTATATCCAAATTATATTATTAAACCACCCACGAGAATGCAACACTTACAATAAAACAAATATGTTAAGAGAAGGATGCAATAATATTAAGGTAAAGCATCTTTCGGTCACATTTCTATCAAGAAAATACTTTTGACAGGATTCAAATGTTTTCCTAGTAAAATGTCAGGTTTCTAAGAGTACTCAGACATTAGAGGCAGAAGAAGCAGAGTAATTATGATGGTTTAGTGTTGATCAGCTTATGCTCTATATATCAAAGATGGCACCATAACTCCATTTTGGAAAGAAAATGCAATCTTTTAATGTTCTGTAATTCTCAATTTGCCCTTTTTAAAGTCCTCTGAATATCCATGTAATAAAGTGATACTTCTGACATGTGTGCGTCTGTATATGTTCAAAAGCAATCAAATCCTTGTTAAATCTTGAATATATAACAAGAACAACAACATAATAATGATGTTAATAATAATAATAATAATAATGTAAAAAACATATCGGCATGTTTAAATAGGGATTAATCTGTACACACACATGCACAAACATATATGAACAAACATGAATGCATATATGCATTACAACATCTCACTGCAAATAAGCACCGATTAGCAACTCAACTTTGCTAAGCACTGACTTCCCATCTTAAGCATAATTCTTAGAGACCAAGACACACATTATTAAGATTACCCTACTACATCAAAAGGGGCTCTTGAGGGACTCATGGACCTGATTTAATTGGGGCTTTTATTAATAGCAAATATGCAGGAAAAATATGCAGAGATCTTACTTTACAAAACTAAAATAAAAAATAAAAACAATATCTGTGGATCCCAGTGTAACGCAAGGCTACGATCTGCAGGCGTCCATTTGCTTGCTATGCACTGTCTCATTTTAGCTGAAGTCACTAAATGATCACAATGCTCACTGCTTGCAGCTCATCAGCAGACCGGCATGGATGCAGGGCTCACTGCGCTGCTCATTTGCACTCCGAGCCCCTCAACTTCCCTTTACCAGTCTCCCATAGTACTAATTGTATCAGCATGGATTAGGGTCGATTGCTCAATCCCCTGATGATCCCTGTTCAGGACTCCAGGTGAATGATGAAACCGGCAGCAGTGACGGGTGGTATGCGTGTGCTGTCTCATTGCATATTGATTTCACCAGGTTTCCACTTGAGCGGATGATTAATCACTGCTTATTTCCTGCATTAGCATCCAACCACCTCCTAAGGTGGAAAATTTAGGGCTAAACCTCCCCCTCTTTCTCGTGGCTCTCAGATGGAACAGAAGAACAAAATAAACCAAATTCAGCCAGCCACGCATTTGCCATGACCCCACTTCTGTAATAAACTCACATTGCATTAGTGGTTTCTTATGTAAACAAGCTAGCCAATCCATAGCCTCTCCAATTTAATTCCCTTTTTCATTTCAAAGAATCAAAAGAATACCAGTAAAAGGCATGATGTCAATCCCATGTATAACACAATAGTACAGTGATCTTTGAAGGAAAGTAAAATACTGATGTTGCTTTCAACAGATATAATTAACGTAGGATCTAGTACAGACTTTTGACATAGGCTTAAAACTCAGCACGACGAATGCAAATTCAGGTGCACATTCCGGGACTCGAGAAAGATAAAATGTCAGTTCGAGCAAATAATTTGAAGGCTTTGTTTTGCTGTAAAGACCCTAATTTGTAGTTAAATTGATTTAATCAGAATAACTACCATTTCCAATCTACAGTTTCAGGGACTGTCACTAATGTGTTCTGGGTAGCACGCATGCAAATTCAAAATGGATATTTAGGTTATGTCCTCTATGAAAAGGTTTTTAGGTCATTGGGTAAATCAAATACCAGGACTCATTACTGCCAGCACGTATGAGAGTTCAAAGACCCCATTGTAGTGCGTCTGCAGTCTTTGATCTGGACAGAGTGTTTTCAGATTTTTTTTTTTCACCTGTTGGTCATTTTAAGACTGAATGTTTTAAATAGCATTCTAATTGGCTGGATCATTATTTTGCCGAGATAAGAAGGCAGAGTCAAGGAAACAGAAGCCAAACAGCATGGCTGCTTTGCATTTTATGTTTATAGCTGTATATAGAAAAATAAATGAATGTATCCCAGAACAAATTAAAATATGTGACATTGAAAGAGTGAAAATGTTAAAATGGCAATGGGTCGGACACATTGCAAGAATAAAAGATCAAAGATGGACAAAAGAAGCTATGGAATGGATCCTAAGAGATGAAAAAAGACTTGGAAGACGACAACATATACATACATACATACATACATACATACATATATACACATACACACCCACAATTGGAGGCTACCATATCTAATATAACTTCTAACACAAAACAAAAATTATAATGTTCAACAATTGTTCAGAGAGATAAGTTTGTTTTCACTTTCCCATTAAATTATAATATAGGTAGGTTAATAAGTAGTCTGTTGTGTACTCTCGGTTCAGAGGACATAAATTAACTCATTTCCTCATGGACCGAAAAGGAAACAAACAATAAAACATGCAAAAAGCATGAACGTGTCACACATACAGAAGCAGACCAAAACACAGGCATAATCAGTGACCCCAGCCACTACCTTTTAAATAATGAGCATAATCAATGTATTGAATTACATCCTGTCTGGTCGGAAAACACAAGCAAAGCCTCCTCACTTTAAATATTGAGAATAACACATGAGGCCCTAACCTTTGCCTGCCTTATTTAGCAAGGTACACATACAAATGAGTCCCTATTAATATTCCACCAAACAATACTAAGTGTTTACACAAAGGGACTGAAATGAGACATTGATTGAAGATAGATCCAGCACTGAAGCCGACTTCTATCCTTTCAATTACTCCAATGCATGATTAATACATCAAACAGTATTAGCTTCTGCATTTCTGGGCCGATGCTGGGAGCTCTGACAAGGATTGGCATGACAGACCAAGTGGATGATAGATCGTCTCCAGATCTTGTTTGCTTGTTTTCTCCACCTCTGCGAGTTTGTTTTTCTCTTGAAACTTTTCTTTGGTATCTTTGTTCCTCGTGGGTTCACTCACCCCGATGATTTATTTGAATGTATTTGTAAATAAGTGCAAACATTAATCTGCTTTAGCGTAAGGTTAACATTTTGCTTGTCTTATTAATTTACAAATTACATTTTCCTTGGTATCAGGATAATGCATGCACATCTGCCAATGTGTAACTGAAATTTAGTGTAGCATGGGCATCTATTACATCACCTGGTTTATCTCACAGATTTTAATACAAGTGTGAGCAATAAAATTTGCTGAGTTCTGAAAGCTGAAGCACTATTAATACATACATTTTTTTAAGGCATAGATAACTTCTTCTTTATAGGATAACTGGAATGCACAGAGAGAGGAAATTCTCTATGCTTTTCCTAACAATGTGTGGAGCTGTTTATAGCATTAGTCATTGTCCATTGTGTTGCGTGTTTATTGTTTTGTGATATATGGCATGTCTTCATTTCATGACTTCTCCTCCAAACAGGAACTATCTGTGAATGCTGTGTTGTGAGCAAGAATTTCCTTTGCTATGTAAACAGAAATAAATGTATGAATAGCACAATGATTAATATAATAATAGTCTTCAATATAAATATTATCTTAGTCATGGAGGTCGGCAGTCGAAATCAATTAAACATGGCTAATAATCAATACAAAATTTAATTACATGATGTAGAGTGGCATTTATGTTTCAATGTGTCACCAGAAAGTTGGAATACATTCCTTTGAAATTATTTGATATGCAAAACAATGCAATGGCATGCTTATTGTAGTGGCTTTAAGGGGGGTTAGAAATATACCAGATTTGAAACAAATATTGGAAGAACTGTACTATTTCACCCTGTGCAGCAGTCTTTTAATAAATGTTTGCATTCCTCAGACTAAAATCATATTAGACCCACATTGTTCTAAGCTTTTTGTTGTCTCTAGCTATTCCTGAATCTCTGTAATAATTTGGTCATTAGGAGGCTGCCACGGTCATGTGTTCAGTAAAAACTACCTATGGGAAACACGGAGTAAAAATATAGCAAAGTAACATCCGGAACAATCAGAATATCTGAGGGTCATGAAACATGTATGAACACTGTATATGAAAGAAGCATATTATATATAGTACTGTGCAAATGTTTTAGGCAGGTAAGAATGCTTTCAAAAATAAACATGTTTATAGATTATATTTATCAATTAACTCAATGCAAAATGAGTGAACAGAAGAAAAATCTAAATCAAATCCATATTTGGTGTGACCACCCTTTGCCTTCAAAACAGCATCAATTATTCTAGGTTCACTTGCACCCAGTCAGGGATTTTGTAGGCATATAGTCAGGTGTATGATTAAACAATTATACCAGACAGGTGCTAATGATCATCAATTCAATATGTAGGTAGAAACACAATCATTAACTGAAACAGAAACCGCTGTGTAGGAGGAATAAAACTGGGTGAGGAACAGCCAAACTCAGCTAACAAGGTGAGGTTGCTGAAGACAGTTTACTGTCAAAAGTCATACACCAAGGCAAGACTGAGCACAGCAACAAGACACAAGGTAGTTATACTGCATCAGCAAGGTCTCTCCAAGGCAGACATTTCAAGGCAGACAGGGGTTTCCAGATGTGCTGTCCAAGCTCTTTTGAAGAAGCACAAAGAAACGGGCAACGTTGAGGGCCGTAGACGCAGTGGTCGGCCAAGGAAACTTACTGCAGCTGATGAAAGACACATCATGCTTACTTCCCTATACAATCGGAAGATGTCCAGCAGTGCCATCAGCTCAGAATTGGCAGAAAACAGTGGGACCCTGGTACACCCATCTACTGTCCGGAGAAGTCTGGTCAGAAGTGGCCTTCATGGAAGACTTACGGACAAAAAGCCATACCTCCGACGTGGCAACAAGGCCAAGCGACTCAACTATGCATGAAAACACAGGAACTGGGTGCAGAAAAATGGCAGCAGGTGCTCTGGACTGATGAGTCAAAATATGAAATATGTGGCTGTAGCAGAAGGCAGTTTGTTCGCTGAAGGGCTGGAGAGCGGTACACGAATGAGTGTCTGCAGGCAACAGTGAAGCGTGGTGGAGGTTCCTTGCAAGTTTGGGGCTGCATTTCTGCAAATGGAGTTGGGATTTGGTCAGAATGAATGGTCTCCTCAATTCTGAGAAGTACAGGCAGATACTTATCCATCATGCAATACCATCTGATTGGCCCCAAATTTATTCTGCAGCATGACAATGACCCCAAACATACAGCGAAAGTCATTAAGAACTATCTTCAGTGTAAAGAAGAACAAGGAGTCCTGGAAGTGATGGTATGGCCCCCCCAGAGCCCTGATCTCAACATCATCGAGTCTGTCTGGAATTACATGAGAGAGAAGCGACTGAAGCTGCCTAAATCCACAGAAGACCTGTGGTTAGTTCTCCAAGATGTTTGGGTCAACCTACCTTGCAAGTTCCTTCAAAAACTGTGTGCAAGTGAACCTAGAAGAATTGATGCTGTTTTGAAGGCAAAGGGTGGTCTCACCAAATATGGATTTGATGTAGATTTTCATTTAGTTAATTGATTAATATAATTGTTAGCATGTCTATTTTTGAAAGCATTTACAGCATTTTTTCACACCTGCCTAAAAAATGTGCACAGTATTGTATGTGTATATATATATGTAAAAAAATGCAACTCCAAATGACATAGCCAGGAAATTTAAGCTTTTTTTGTTAGTTTGTCTATAGCTGCAGTTTTTAGGAAATGTAGAATTAATGAAAATCAATCAATGAATCAATACGGCAGAATTATTTCAACACTGCCAGATCTTGTCAAATACTTATGTCTTTAAATATATTTATGAGGCACAAGTATATTTAAATAACAAATGGAGGGATATTTAGATATGTAGATTTCGAATCCGTATTTTTATTTCTAATATGTTTATGTTTGCCTGTAGTTGCTGTTTTAGGACAGGTCAGATTAAATGTACAGTCATAAAAAGTACACACACACACACACACACACACACACACACACACACACATAATATCCAACTATCAAGAAACAAATGAACAAGCAAAAATTATGCTCAGTTTTCACAAATCCTCACCCCCCCCCCTTCTCAAAGCAGGTGCATTCTGCCATAGCGCCGCCTCCTACAGTTACATCCTCAGGTGCATGCATAGGCGTGTTTTGTATTTAGACCACAATTAAAATAAACTGCTTCCAAGATGCAGAGCTGTTATTTCATGGAACGTATTATTTTTTTTTTAAGGCTACGTCCTGACACCCTCCACTGTCTCTCTGTGACAAGCCCACTCTCCGCTTGTCAACTGCAGGGAGACAAAGCTAAATGTATTATACTTTATTTGAATAGTTTCCAATGCACGTTTTATTGGGCTGTATGTAAAAAGGCCTGCGTAAGAATGACACATTGGATTTAGCAGCAGTGGGCCGTAAAAAAACACACTGGAAAAACGGAACACTTTGTGGAAGTAAACAAATGAGACTAAATCGCCTGCTTTTTATATAAAACTACTAGGCAGCCTACTGTCTGTAAATAGCATTGTCACACCTCCTGTCCAAGAGTCACGTGCTATAAAGGGTAGCTATTAGCTTAACCCTAAACACACATAATTCTTTATCATCAAACGCCGTCCCTCGGGTTTCGAATAAAGGGGTTCCACGTGACCCTTCTCCTCTGTTTCACTCCCGCTTGACTGCTCCTTAACATGTTTCAATCAATTAGCATCCACCCCCTCCCCCTCGCCTCGTTTTTTTCCTCTCTCTCTCTCTCTCTCTCTCTCTCTCTCTCTCTCTTTTCTCAATGAACAGCAGAACCTTTCAGTATAAATGAGGGAAAGCATTATAATTCAGATGCTGTAGTTAGTGTGCTTCAGCGTGACTTAGACAAATCACCAGCACAAACAGCACACACGCTGTTGTCTTAACAATCTAATCAGGGTCTGGAAACCAGGGTTCCGAGCTGCACCGCTGCAATTTGCTGCACGATCAATGCTACCTTCACTTCTGCGACTCAGCAGGCATGCTTGCCGGATTGCAAAAGTCGAACAGCTATTTTACCCTCATCATACTTTCTTTTGTGTGTGTGCGTGTGTGTGTGTGCGTGTGTGTGAAATAAGGCATAAGGCAAAGAAGAACACATCAATTTTAGAGACTAATTGTGTTAAAACAAAATCTAGCCTTTAAAATAAAATGTGAAGCATCAGATCCCTTTATTTATTTATTTTTGGCTCTTTAACCTGATGTATTTCTGCTTTGTAAGACAAGCTTTGCTGTATGCAAATCAATACAAGTATGCAAATCTATGACCAGTCTTTTCTCCAGCCATGCAAAAAATAAAGGTTACTGCACTGGCTATATCATTGACTTGTTTTTCCGCTGTGATCCATTTAAAAATATAACCTGCTTTCCTCTCTTATGTTTGCAGAAGGAGGAAAGAGACATTGCACAATAGGTTCACATTAATTAACACCTTTTGTTTCTTGAGTGCCTAGAGCTTATTTTAAGAAAGCCTGTGAACCAAGAAAATAGGGGGCACAGAATGCAAGACCCCTATGTGCTCTACATCTTTTTCTTAATATAATTAGTGAGCAAATACACAAATAAACCCAGCACTGCTTGAGACAACAATGGGTCACTAAAGCTATTGAAGCTTGAAAAAACACACAGAGATTTCCTTTCTGTTTCAGTCTCTATTGAAACGGGGGGATGTAAGAACAGCTGGAGATAACAGATTCGGTAAACAACAGCTCTATAATGGGAAGCTAGTACACCTGAATAGCTCCTTGCCTCAGGCCAGAGGAACGGTAGTAAGATGGAAAAAAAAAACAACGGCAGCACACATCACTGTCTTCCTTGTAATTGAACAAGAGATCAAGCGATTTTATTGATTAGATGAAAACGAGAAGAAGAAAAATGGCTGACATGAGAAACGCCTCCTTTTTGATCCTTCAGGTTCAAATGAGAAGTGGTGGCCATTGCCAGGACTGCGGAGTGCAGGTAGTTGGATATGATTCAAGATTCACCTTGAGCATTCCTCAAGACAAACACAAACCTGTGCCTGTGAATATTTCAGCAGGTGTTCAGGCAAACCACACCTTTTTTCTCTGTAAAAGCTTTCATGGCTTCACAACAACCAAATATCCCCCATTCCCACGTATCATTCAACACTGTTACAACCATACTAATGCAAAACTGTTGCAATAACCGTTGAAAATGCAGGCCCCAAAATCAACATTGTACTATTAAACATTTAAACATGGCAAAGCACAGACCAGTGTTCACTGCCAAGCTGTAAAAGATATTTAAGCCTTTGTAAATATGGGTAGCATAAAAAAAAAAATGTAAGCTAATTATCATAACAAAATAATGATTTATTATCGATTCTATCAATATTCCCCTGGTGGCCACGAGGAGTACTATGATCACAAATAGGCTGTAAATCTGGACTTTTGAGGAATGCTGAAAACATAGCGGAATATCAGCAAACAAAGTCCAGCCGGTGGATTTGATAAAATGTAAAAATAAAAGCTAAACAATTAATTCTGGAGCTCAAACAACAGGGTTTGTGGTTTGGACTATAATGTCATTATCATCTCACATTCCCGTTTGAGCGTGAAAACATCTGATTGATCCTTTTTTGCTTGGGAAAATATCAGTGGCACATGCTGTGGATTGCCTCCTTAAAAAGGCTGTTTCTTGTTGTTGTTGTTGTTGTTGCCTGCAGAGCGAGACGTGTGACAGATTTTTTTGTGCAGGATCTTCATTAACCGAGATGGCAGCACAGGCTTTCAACGGAGTAAGTCACTCACTAGTCGGAGATATCCTCTCACTCAGGAAGGGGAAAGAAACAAAAAAAAAACTAATATCTTCAGAAGATGAGGCTGTATAATTGAAGCAGAGGTGAAATTCCAAATAGAACAGATAATATTCTCTCTCTCCCTCTATAAATATATTTTATTTTCTGTTCTATTTGGAATTTCACCTCTCTGCTTAAATTATACACAAAACTATATGTATATTTAAAATAAATAAAGATAATAAATAAACTGTTAAAAGTATAATATATAATATTAAACTGAAGCTCTTATTTTATGTCAATGTACAGTCTGCATTCTTCAGGTATTCTGTATTAGCAACACATCTGATGTCCTGCAACATATAATATTGTGATATGAAAATGGAAACCTTAACACGTTCAGTACAGTGCACATAGTTATAGTTAACCCTTTATACATGTGATATAGATATAGATATAGATATAGATATATAGACATAGACAGACATAGACACACACACACAAATGTTACGGCTGCATTCAACTTTTAATCTTGTATATCTGTAAGGGGAATGTAAACAGGTGAAGAGGACAGTACCATTAAGGGCTGGATTAAATCAAAACTTTAACCCACCCACTAATAGAAAACTACACTGTACTCAGTTGCGGCTTAATTTTTAGTAAGATGCCACTTTCTTCTAATCATAAATGTAACTGCTATGATGAACAGGTCTGTAGTTTGCTATTAGCGGGTGGGCCAAAGTTTTGATTTAATCCGGCCCTAAATCACATCAAAACTTCAAAATGAAAGCTGTATACCTTCATGAAAATTCCCAAAAGTCAGTGACTGTGAAGACAGCTAGTATGAACAGGTAAACATCTTGATAGCATCCAGAAACTGAAGGACATAAAAACCGTGTCTGCTTTGGTTCATGAGTATGTTGTGGAAAACAGCCAAAGATCATTTCGCATTTATCCGTGTGGTAAAACATTTTTCTTACGCGCGTCTTGCCAGTTTTATTTAATTTTTTTGTCATGGCATCATTTAAATAAAAACATAGCCAAAATAATTGCTGGGGAAAGCAGTGTAGAAATAGGGTGCATTTGACATGCATATGCACATGGTGTGCGTTTATTTATTTATTTATTTCTAGGTGTAATTAGTTAATGTGCTTGTTAGCACCGTTTTCCAACAGAAAAGGTGATAGTGATAATGTACAGCAGTCTATAAAAATGACAGGCTGAGTTTTACTTCGATAAAGCAGCAGAGAGCAAGGTGTCTGCAATATCCTAAATCTGAATTACCGCTGTGATGAGAAGTGCAGAGCAGCCCCACATGTCTAATGATCTTAACAAAACTGTTTATAACTTTACAAGCACAGCCAGCAAAAAAAAAAAAAAAAAAGAGACCTAACTGCATTGTAACCCTACCTTTCTTGTTTAAGGGTAAATTACAGAGAACACATACACAAACAACAGACCTGAACTCATGTGCCCAGATGAGTTTTCCAGTCAGAAGTAAGCTATCAACTGCTCAGTAAAAAGTATGAAAGCTTTTCAGACAAACACTGTTGAAGGACAGCCTGTCTCTATATAAAAAAAAAAAATCTGATGATCTGTTCATTCATTGAAATTGATACTAACCCTGCAAAAGAAAAAGCACACACATACAAATGGAACAATTATGTTGAATGGCATTTCAACAAAGTGTTTTCTAATGGCAGTGTCTAATTACATTAAGATTAAGTTTGTGCTGTGAACAAAACTAAGAACAACCTGCGGACGTTATTTTCTGTACATTTTCCGAAATGCACACAAACCACATACATCCAAAAACAGTGTAATAGTGTAATTTTATTCCAATGAATCACTAAATATGCCTTGAAACAGCCAGCTCAATTATAGTGCTAATGTATTATTAAAGTCAAAGCAGCAATGTATATGGAATTAAGTTGTGTAACATTTTATTACCTTTACCTTTATTCATTTTCAAACAATAGAGCAGTTCATCTGTATGTTAGATAATACGATAACTATAAAATAAATATACACTTAAAATTCTCCTTGTTCTGCTTAACCCTTCTATAATATCTATGGCAAAGGAAAAGCACCAGGGATTGAATCAGTACACAGTACTTCTCATGTTTCCTAAATCTGCAAAGTTTATTAATGTGAAATTAATTAATGTATCTTATATTAACTGTGTATTATGCTGGTTATTTTAATATTTTAAAAGGTATGTGACTGGGTACAAAGGCATGAGTTCAGAAATCGCATGAGTTTCGAACGGCCCTATAAGTTTGATCAAACGTGACCGCCTCTGTATTTTTATATATTTATTTTGTGTGTGTGTGTGTGTGCGTCTTTGTGTTCATTTTTTGAATTAACGCTCTGCTCAGATTTCAAGGTTGCAAACTTAACAAAACATTAAGAAACAACCAAAAAACACCTGCAAAACTAAAGCTGCTAAGGAACTCCACATGCCAGTGAACATTGTCTAAAAAGCTTAATTCTCACATCATAGTCTACGCACACATTGGTTTGGAATCATCTTTCTACAGCAAAGCAAGGCTCATTCTAAGCTTATTAAACAGTGCAGCCGAGGGTGAAGAGGCAGCAGTTCAGTATTTAAATGAAGAAGATCTTGGCTTGATTAAGGGTCGCGTTTCTCTATCTCGAATTCGTCAGGCAACCTGGAGTGTTTGGACTTTCAATGAGGGTTTTTTTTTTTTTTCCCTTCTCATTCAGAGCAACTGATTCCAATACGTGGACTTCTGCCTCGAAGTCAGAAGGAGGGACGAGAAATTCACCTATTTAAATCACATCGTGGTGGACTTCCAACACCCTTCTAAGTTGCGGAGCAGTCTGTTTATCCACGTCTAGCTGAAGCTTAACTCACCTTACTCAATCACAACGTAACACAATGCATGTTTTAAGCATTTGAAGTTGTAGTTGAAATAGTACTACTTCTGTCCTGCGGTGACCTCTTAATACATTTGTAGTAGGATTGGCTGGCCATGTGGTATTTTTAGATTTGATCTACAAGATTGGACTTGAGTACATAAGGTTCTTTGCCCTCTGATACTGGGTTGATTATGATTTAGAAGTATGAACACACAACTTCACAGCAGCTGCTCAAACTATTAACAAAAATCATTACCTGACATCTTGCTGCAGAGCTGTAATCTCCAAGATGCCCGATGCTATTGACTAGCAGACCAGCTCTTTGTGAAGCAGCAGCGAATAGACCCACACTCCCAGACGAGAGCATCTCCCTTCCTGCACTTCTAGTCATTAAGGATTACAAACTGTATTACTCTGGCTTAATGGAGCTTGCATTGTGTGTGACTACACCCTGACATTAATTATTTGTGTCTTGATTACCGTCTGATTATCATAACAAGACCCAATCCAGTACTGGACCTAGAAAGTGTTCTGATCTGTTATTGTAACAAAGAAACATATTATATATATATATATATATATATATATATATATATATATATATATATATATATATATATATATATATATATATATATATATATATATATATATTATACATTATACATTATACACACACACACACACATATGCACTCCACTAATAACGTTCCCCAAGGGACCATGGAAATCAGTATGTAATAAATGAAGTAGGTTGTGACCATTATAATAATGAAAATGCTGCAGACACAATTACTTTAAAATAAAATAAAATCAGGAAGCTTGACTGCCAAACATGAGTTTATTATTGCCTGCATATCATTATTTTAGTAAAGTTCATATTGGGGACAGTATTACTTTAACGTCATCAAGCACATGGCAATGGTATACAGGTATAAAAAATATGATATAGGCTATATCATACATTTGTATCATATTCTGTGGACTGCATGTGAAAGCATAGATGTTCAGACTGCCTTCTTCAAACTGCCTGACAACCTCGTCTCTGTGCTTCATTATTGTGTGGACTGTTGTTTTCAGTAAGCACCGTTCTTTTGATGTTTGAATTGCATTTCATTTCCCCATTTGAAATATCATTAATTTAATTTTTGGCTCAACGCAGAGCGCTTTTGGTTTTTGTAGTCATGCTCGTACTACAGGAGGCTAACAAGCGTCACTGTTGACGTTCCTTGCGCCAAACTTGTTTTTTTGTGTGTTTTTTTTGTACTGGCCCAGATATCAGTTTTCTCCTGAAAAAAAATCTGTCTGGAATATAGAAATCTGACATTTTAAAAGGAAAATACGCCTCCTAATGAGTCCGTTTTATCCAGAGTAATTTCCTTTTGAAACCCATGTTATTTAGTGTAGACCTGTCTTTCCAGTACTCTGTAAACGGAGCTGCTTTCTAAAGGCTAGCTCACTGAACTATTAAGCACTATGTCTATAAAGACTGCTGATGTTGGATTAATTCCTGTTTGAATTAAGTTACAAGGTACCTGCGATGATGATTATTATTATTTTGCATTGTATCACCCATTCCTAAATTATAGACGAGAATAACATCAACACCTTGACTCCCTTTGCGAACAGAAAACTTCCTGCACTCAGTGGTGGCGTTTTTCATATGCTTCTTTCTTCTACTGATAAATACGAAGGACAGGTTTGTAGTTTGTTACTGGCAGGTGGGTGGAAGTTTGGATTTTTTCTTGCCCACAGTCTGTAATTCTCAGTTATCCCAGTCCACAGTGAATATGAGGTGGTGTGGCCTGGTTTTCATTTTGAAACACATACTGCTTTCTCTAGAGCTGCACAGACTCCATCATCCTCAGGGTCTCCTGGCTTCAGAAAACTGCCAACTAATTAGTGGTTACTGCAAAGCAAGAGCAAATTATACAGTGTTTTTCATCAGTTATACAAGCGATGCTCTTGCAGAAGAAGAAGCGGGGAGGGAGAATAGGGCACTCTGCTGAAATGTCACAATAAAACAAGCAAGTATAAAAAGGCTATTCTTACAGACTCAATTGAACAAAGGGACTCTGCTAAAAGTACCAATGTTTTGCTTTAAGACTGAAAGTGCAGTCCATGCAAAAGATGGATCAAAAAATGGATGCCTACGTTTATATCTGCCAAGTGCAGGTCTGTCTGAAAAATGAATTTAGTCATCTAACCATAGTAATCCCAAAGCAGCCTTTCAGCTGAATACAAGTCATCCACTAACGACGGTAAAAGTCGAGGAAATCTATCCCTATTCATATTCAGTGTTATTTCAAATTGCCATCACTGCTTTTGACTCAAACAATTATGCAATATTGCTTTTCTTAGATTATCTATATTTACTCTGTAGATTTGTAATGCAGTTGCCACCGTACAGAATTTAAAACAGGTTGAGTTTAATTCTTTCCCCTGCAAGTCGACTGTGAATGACACATTCTAGTATAGTCTTTAGCATTCAGTTAATGCAGCCAGAAGACCCATGAAATCATTATGCAGCATATAAATCCACTGTGGCCCTCTCGCTCTCTCTCACTCTGCTTGCTTTCCTGTATACAGCAGTGGATTTGAAACGGAGAGATGAAATGGGTTAATCAAAGGATAGAACTAAAAGCAAAACAAAGGACTAGGCTATGTGCAATTGAATAGTAATGTTAAAGCTATGTATAATAACAAATATGGTTCACAAAATGACATAGTGGTATATATTTTCACTGTGCTATAACAGTGACAACAAAACATTCTACAGAGTCATCGAATTCACCAGTGGAGCTCGGTAAGCAGATTAAAATTCTTAATAAAAAAAGAATCAGGGGTTGTCATTTAAAAAAGGCAGTTTATACCTTTTCAGTGAGGCTTTAATTACATCCCGCTGTTTTGTTTTTAATAAACACAAGGACGCTAAGCCGCTGGAATGTGGAAAGTCACAACACCACCCTCTCGGTGAAGAGGTAGCTTTTTCTAGCTTGCCCTAACCACCGCAAAACAGCTGATTTGCGCACACCACTCGAGTAGTACATGGGCACCTTCAACAAGGGCACTACAAACTCACAATCCAAGATGCGATAAGCAAAAAGCCATGAGAGGGGTTTCAAATTGCAGTGTGTGGCCAGCCATTTGAATCTGCGGGGGTCTCCGCCTGGTTCAAAGGAGGGCTCCTCTCTGCCGAATAAAACATGGTTTGTGGTGAAGGAACTGTGATATGAGCTTTTAAAGGCGTGCTCCCCGTTGTCATTTATGACACAGGAATGCAGGCTACGGTACAGTAAAGTTGAGATGAAATGACAGAGAAGAACACAGGCAGCGCACACTGTGAATGTCGTGCTCAGAAGAAAACAGAGCAACAACTGAGACCTGTTCACTTTTCCCTTGTTTTTACTATTATTACTACACCACTATATACTACACAGTTTTTAATTGTGTTCAGTAATGATACAAGCACAACCGGAATATAAAAAATATTCTCCTAAAATAACGTGATTGATGCTGTGTATGTATATAGAGTATTTAATTTAAAGAGAGACATAGCTTGACCTGGTGGATTTGTTTATTTGTTCACTCCATTGGATGCGGTCGTTATGGGGATTTAGGTTGTTGTTGTTGTGATGACTGTTAATAATGGTCTTTGTATTGATTCCCCTGTCAGTCTGTGTATTTCCTGGGTCTGCCTACGTGCCACGTACCATACAGGCCTCCGCTTATGCTGATTGGGAGTTGTTGTGCACTATCTGACTGTCCACGTAAGAGACGGGTTTCCAGCTGATAAGAAATCAGTCTTATCCCGTGGTGCCTTCAGGTTGAATGCTACAGGTGTTTAGCTATTGTATAGTATAATGTGGACAAGATCACTTTAATTTGTGCTCTTAAAATCAACAAAAACTCCAGCCCTTTTTTGCTTAAAACCAACAATATTTGTTTCTTAAGCAGAGATGAACTGCGGCATCACTCACAAAGTGTTTCCAGAATCAATATTTTCTTTAACAGTATTGCCAACATTTTTTTTTTTTTTTTAAGTAAACAAGCGCTAATCAATATTTTTATCAGAGATTTCTGCCTTGCACTGTGTGCCCATGGTTCCCCCACCAGTGCTTCTATGAAATGGAGAGCGCCGAAAGATAGATAAGAATCAGAGGTGATTTTTTTGTTTTTCTTTCCAGAAAGAGACTGTGTCAGTTGAGAGAACACAACTGGGGCATTCAACAGTCACAATGTTATTTTTTGTTAACCCCTTCCTAGCTTAGTTAAGTCTACTACAAGTGAACTTTCCAATTGAGTCATAAAGACACAATGTTTTCTAATTTGAAAACAAAGCTGCTGGATGTTTTTTAATTTTTTAAACATGAAAGCTTCCACATGTCTTCCTAAAGATACATCCTCCCATCTCAGTGTAAGGGCCCAACAGAGCCCTCAGTTCATCAACTTAAACAAACAAAGCTGAAAAACACTGTCGCATTTCGATAATTTCATCTACTGTGATTTTTAATCTCACACTCCATTAACGCTAGATTTTCTCTCTCTCAAACGACTGCATGGCCCAGCACTCTCAGCGACACGGGCCTCCTGTACCTCAGCTGCCGGCTCTCACACCCTTTCTTCCCGAGGATTTATAATGCTGGGCTCATAAACTCTCGTCTGTGGGCCACTGTGACGCGTCTGCAGGGGTGCTGCACTCCCAACCTTTCCATATTAGGCCCAGCATCAAGGTAAGACATTGTTCCATTCCTCTGTCACTAACCTCTTCTAAATTGTCTATTTGAACTTGCTGACCATGGCTAATGTGATATTTCATCTCATATCGATGACAGGTGTGGACTGTCTTTAGATTTTCTGAAAATAAACGTACAAAAAAAAAAAAAAAATCCTGAATCCCATATATTGCTTTAGATTTTATATTATGTCAATAAACAGAATGAAGATAGCAGAGCTGTGGGTAGCTTGTTCTTTTAGTGTCACTTATTATTATTTTTGTCCTTGAGTCATACCAAACCCTTATGACAAGATTGTCAAAGATGTGCTCATCGCGGAGTGTGAATTATTATTAATGTTACTCCAGGTAGAGGATGGGGATGTAAGCTTTCATTTTCATAAATATCCTATCTATACTTACTTTAAAGTAATAATTTAATGTTTTAATATTCTCACAGTCTAGGTAGTATTTTACCATTTAAATTTTATTTCACTATGCTTTACTTTGCTTTAATAAGCTTTTATCACAATTGAAAGTTTAATAAGGACCTGTTTAGGATAATTACCAAGGCAAATCTAAGTTGGTGATGCATACACCAATTGCACAATATACCAGCTATGCAAACTTATTCAATGTTTAAGTAAAATTGAAATACATATGCAAATATGAAGTTAATTGCCGGCTTTAGTGCTGTGATGTTTTCTTGTTTAGTTCTTTTGCAAATGAACAACACAGTACAAGATCGGAGAGGCATACATCTGATCTGTATCATTCAAGCTCATTGAAACATCATATATCCATAAACAATATATTGTCTCAGAAAGTGCCTTGAGCAAGTCCAAACACTAAGTTCAATCGGGGTATGAAGAGAACGATTACCACAAAACAACAGGCGCTGTGAAGCAGTGCCCTCCATGTGTGCTGTAGCCACATGTAAACATTCAAAGTCAACAAAAGCATTAAAATAAACAGACAGGCAAGAGACACTTCTAAGCCTGCCTTTCCTCAGCAATATTTTCTTGTCTGTTAGCATAATTTATGCAGGAATTCAACCTACAGCAGAGTATGAAGTCTGAACACTGATTGAAAATAATAATGACCTGACATCAGCAGTGTATCAACCATGCAGCTAAATTAGGAATAGGTATGAATTGTGCTATTAAGTGAAGATAAAAACAACAACAACAACAACAACAACAACATAAGAACACATCATACACTACATCAAGGTTCAGGATGATGCAAGCTATTGGTTGTCTTGTCATAATATGTTAACGATCAAAGCTTTCCCGTCATTTTTGAATAGCCTAATTATTTAGATCAGTATATAACAAAGAGGAAACTAAAGTAATTGAAGACTTATCAGGACTGGGACGGCAGAGTATGAGAAATATAATTATATTCAAGCAAATTATTGTTGAGGTGGCTGTACACTGACACAAAATGTAATCGCAAACATGAAAAGGACAGTGATTCATGTCTATATTGCATAGTTAATTTACTATAAAGTTAATTCTTCCCAACAAATACTTAGACCTGATACTATAGATGTATACAAGTGGTTAATTCCATCTAACCTTTCAATAATGCAGTTAAAACCATGTAAATACTGGTGCCAAAACCAGCCCACAACTTTCCCTGTGACGATGTCTTTGTGGAGTGAAAAAGACATGGAAAATCATTAATAAATATTGCATTCTGAAAGGTTTCTGAGCAGCACCCTGTATAAACGATTTATGAGCTCTTGGGTTAGCCTGTTCAGTTTGGACAGGGTAATTGAATCCTAAAAGCCAGCATTTAAAAAAAAATAAAAAATAAAAATAGTCAAAGAGATCTTGCTGCATTTTCTTTTTACAAGGTCAATAATAAACTCTGATTGCATTTTAATAGAACAAAATGGCCCATTGCTTGTAGATCTTTTGGAGGAGCGAATCATTTTATTGGAATGACAGTCCAATGACCACGCCTGGGGTGATGGGTGCACAACTGCAGTTTAGACCTCTAACTTCAGCCCTTACACAACAACCCCAAAGTTCTGCTTCTTCCTCTCGGTTGTGGAAATCTGAGACATTAGGAAAAGGATCTAATACAATCAACCTTTGGCAAATGTACATACATATTGTATGTTTTCTAAAAGCAAACAGATGCTGAAGCAGTTCTTAAAACGCACATAAGCAGTATTTGTTTATATCTCCTCGTGGCACCTGCAATCCACTTCTCACATTGTGTATTGGCTCTGTTACAAAAACTATAAGTAAAATAGGCATTAATATGTATAATCCACAGTGCAGTAAGGAGAGGAAGCCTTGCAGATTGATAGTGTTTTATTGTTGCCTGCTTGTGGTTTAGACAAGCTAAAGGGCTTAATCTGCACTGCATTAGATTGCCTGTTGGATCTACACATGGCCTTGTATGGTCTTCAGGGAACGGGGATATAGATGGATATCTTGAAGTGGTTGTATGTTTTGCTGTCGTTTTACAACAATAGAGCGGTTTCACACTTCTGACATTCTAGTAAACTTACAGGTTATTGTTTTTGTGGTGTTGTTGGTGGTTGCTTATTTAATATTTCTACTATGTTAATGTTTATATAGTTTTTTTTGGTGTTGATGCCAAGATGGGGAGCCCTTGATGACGTTTCAGTCGGAGCTGGAGCTCTGGACGGGGAACCGAGGTTGCAGTTGAGAGACCTTTATCAGTTGTTGCCAAAATAATCTCTTAATGTTTGCCCATAAACCATGAATATATAATTCTATCCTCAGAAAACTGCAGGGGAAAAAGACAGAGCTGTGAGGGCATGGAAATGAGATGATCCAACCGTGTTAGCCAGTACCACAATATGGTGTGGAGGTCAGAGCCTGGCTGTTGACAAGATGCAAAACAGCTGCCATTGAGACTGAGGTTATTACTGCACCTGTCCGCTGTCTGATCCCATCTTCATAGGATTTAATCATTATTTAAAGCAATGGCTCATGTTAAATGGATGGTGTCATGCTCCCTCAGTCACTGTGAGGTGGCACCCGTTCAGAGGGAACGCCACAGAGGAGAAAAAACACATAGATGAGAGATTATCAACAGATCTTTTAATGACTGGGTGGAGACCCTAAACCACTTCACCTCACTCCTTACCTTACTATGTCAATAAATAAATCAAGGCCAATAATATGCAAAATGTAAATGGGTAAACACAGCTCGCCAACTAGTCTCCTTGAGTAGAATATCAAATCTTTTAAAACCGATTAGGAAAGATACATGTTGTAATATCAAACGTGTTCAGCCACACAAGACTTCAGTGTACTGTTCATGGTGTTTCCACTGATAAAAGAACATCAATACTTAAATTAGAAGTATTTATGAGAAGAAATTAGAAACTTCACTTCCAAAATCATTCACAAAATTATAATTTTAACATTTCACAGTTGAAAGCACATTTTGTCTTTGTACGGAAACAGGTACACTGTTATGCAACTGAGTACCACGCAACTCGGCCTTGCAATTCAGTCACAGTGGCAGCTTCATTCTTTATTTACAAGTGTTGTTTTTTCACAACTAAAAGTGATTCATGTTCGGCAAGGATAACATGTACTATAATGGAAAGCTTCTATCAAGATCTTCTGTAGGTGGCTCCGTCTTACTTTCTGCTCTAAATCTATTTTTGATGCCTGTGTGCTCCTATGACTAAAATAAGAATCAATATGATGGCGCAAATTCAGATAAGACATCAGGTAGGCAATCAATGCTTAGCAATGGGCTTTCTTTTTTTTCAAATTTTTATATACCCCTTGTGCGCTAGGACGTCCACTACAATCTTCCAGGCTTACCCTTTTCTCGAGAGCTGTTTAAAATATCAAGAGGCACTGCAACACAGAAAGGGCGAGGAAGTCAAATAAGATCAGACATGTCCAAAATTCATATTTTATGACATTGGATACAATTAATTTAATAGGCAAGATAAGGCATTTAATGAGATTGTAGCCCAGTTCCCTGCTGAGGCTGCAGTACGAGGCGCGCGCTCTGTTTTTAAGCAGACTATAAAGAATGTGGTGAAATAGTTCACTGAATCTTTAATGGCTGTAAAGGGGCTGATGCCACGATTGACTCGGTGAGCACCAAGACTAGAATGGTTTATTGTCTCCTTTCAGAGAAGTTGGTTATTTTCTTAAAATCCAAAGCATGACCTCAAGCACCTTGCAATAAATTATTCTGCACAAAAAGACATTGATTTAAAAATAAAGGTCCATATTAAACATTAAATATGTACTGCAATTTTAAAGTGAGGTAATGAAAAGATATCAGCAGGACAAATGAACAATATCAAACTGTGGCACTCTCTTATAAAGACAGGTTCTACAACAACCACCACAACAGGAAATGTAATCTGATTCTAATAGTTTACAAGCATCCTGTAATGTTTAATAAATGCAATGGTTAAAAACAATGTTAGTTATGTTGCTGGTATGTGGGTCGACTTAACTAGACACAAATGTCACAAAAATACGAGAAAAGATGACACCATTTTGTTTAAACAAACATTACCTCTACACATCTTTTTTTCATGTTTCTGAACAATGTTACTTTTTAACCACTTTCGCATTTAAAAATATTGCATTGATCTTCTTACAGGAAGTTACACCCTCCTAATGTCAATACAGAAATGCTCAATGAGTGTAGCGGGCTCAAAAGCAACAAGAAAACAAACCTGCAAAAAAACAAAAATTCTCTGCCAACAGAATAAGCTCAGTTTATTGTCTCTGGTACACAGAAGGTTTTATTGTTTTATGCGTGTTTCTTTCTCCATCTTTAACATTTTTCTTTAACAATCCTAATCTGTTTGGATACTTGATACGTTTCAGTGATTCATATGGATAAAGTCTATGCCATTTTTCAGAAAAGCTCAAAGGTATTAACCAGCACCTTTTTGTATGCCAACAAAAAGACTGCTAGACTGTTATGTCTGTGATTACATAACAGTTGAGATCAAAATTAATATGGGATACACTATTATTTAAAAAAAAATCTTTCCAACAACAGCACATTCCTAGATAATCTGATCACCGCCACTCCATTACTCAAAAGTTTATCCTCCCTCTTTACGGAGGACAGAGTGAAAAGGTTAGTCTTCTAGTTATACTTTACATTGGAATCAAAGTGTTACTTAGTTAATGTCACTATAAACTATAATCACATAAATAAACTATATATACATGTTCACTTCATGCAAAACTGTTACAGAAACTGCAGACAACACAAAAAAGCATGGAAAGATGTATACTTGGAATATCAAAAAGACATAGAAAAATCTATCAAGTGAAAATGTTAAAATGGCAAGGGGCTGGACACATCGCCAGTAGAACAGATCAAAGATGGACAAAGGAAGCTATTGAATGGATCCCAATGGATGAAAAAAGGCTTAGAAGAGAACCACATAAAAGATAGGAAGATTAAATAATAAACTTTGCAGATGTGACATGGAAAAGAGAAGCTGTAGAGATCAAAGCAAGTGGAAACATATTGAGGAGGCCTTCATCCAGTATATGATATATGAGAGGATGTGTGTAATTTAATCATTTAATTACAGAATGAATAGTTAATGCCTGACCAAATATTTTATTCACTGGACATCTTGTTTGACAAAATATGTGAAAACTTTTTTTATTTTTTTTATTTTTATTTAGATAATTAAAAAAGTAAGACCACCTGGCAGCAAACCAATAAATAAATGTTTTATTCCTAGAGACTAAACGAGTATCGATGCAACAACTGTATCCTCAGCCTATCCAAGGCAGAAAACTCAGCCAGGTTGAAAATTAATTACTACATATTTCATTGTAAAATGTGTGTGGAGGAGCTGGCTGATATGCCCACAAAGGACTGGTACTGCCTGGAAGGTATTATCTTTCATTTCAATAAAAAAAATGCAGCCTTGGCTAATTATGAGTTCTCCGACTTGCTGAAAACCAGCAAAACCAGTTTTGAACCAAATGAAATGAAGTACCACTGAGTTGGTTAACAGACATTTTTCATGCAAATGAGATCATTAGGCAATACTAAAAATAGAGGTGGTGTACCTGTGTGGGCTGCACTAGGTAACACAAACTAATGTGAAACCTGACTGGGGTGAACCGGAGATTAGTCACAAACTAAACAGACAGGTTTATGACAGTGGGGCTATTAAAAAGATAAATATCCATGTTGCGCACAACCAATCAAAATGAAGACAGTAGGGAAACAGAATCACCTACACCCTACAGCAACAGAGAAGTAGAACTGGAAGGGTTAGTAGAACAGCAGTGAAGTTTTAAATGTGACACCTTAATTCACACTGCCAAGATAAAATCCTGTCCTTGTTGTTCATCACAAGTGCTGTCATTCACTGTGCAAACGTTTAAAGTACATATCCAATAGCCGTCCATTAAAGGAAACAACTGTTCAATTATCTGAACTCAAGATGTCTGTGTTGAACCAATTACTATTGTATGCTGATGCTAAATAATGCATACAGGGTGCTGGTTAGTCCTTATTTAATGACTTTCTTTGTTATGCCACCATATTCTGATGTATCAAGTTGAATTGCCGTCTCTGGTAATTGAACGACTGATATCTGCCTGCCACTTCACTGCTTTAAAATAGCCCAGGAAAAAATAAATAGTAATGGTGTCCACCCAGGTATTCCAAAAACATACATGTATTTTCTACATTTAACTGGCAAAACCTTAGTAACATTATTATTAGCATTAATAATAATAATAATAATAATAATAATAATAATAATAATAATAATAATAATAATAATAATGTTGTAGAGTGGTACCTTGACAGTTAAGAAAATGGATTTGACTAAGTTCATTCCACCCCGATCAATCTTTAAACAGACGTCCGTAGCCCAGCGTGGTGCTGCATTTCTCCTGCTTTGCTCTTTGTTCTATTGACATCCACTCAGGTACACATAGATAGACAGACAGACCGACAGACAGATATAAATAAATTGTCTAGAAACACGGCAGCTTTGAAAATGCCACCGCTCCGCGAACCTGAAAAGCACTGTACACTTACCCAGTTCTCCATTTTACCGCAAGGCGACTTGCTTTCTAAAGCTTCCAAAACACGGTCCTACAGTGTTTCAGGGACCTTAACGACTCAAAGCTAATTGAGGTTTGCTGCCCAGATCTAACAGCATGGGTGCAGGCTTACAGCCACAGGTGTAGTAATTATTTCAGCTCCGGCACCTCAAACCACTGGCTGATGGCACTGCTTGTGAAGTGCCAAGGCTAGTCTGTTGTTCCTTGTGCCTCTATGATATAATTTAAAGGTCTCTGCTCTTTACTTACATATAAGAAAGGAACATGGGATGCCCATATGGAAGATCAAAGTCAGTTGTGAAGAAACTGTGCCCCAGAAGCTTGTATCGTCTCTAGGCAGCAGTAACAATGCTGTTTGGATGGTAATTATTTTTGCAAGTTAAATCAAGGGGAATTAATTCAATTAAGCACATTTCATGAGGGTCCCGTAGGTAATGCATTTCTCTGTCAGCAAGTGTTGCTTACAGTATTTCCTGCAAGGCAAACTTCAGACAGAGGGAGAAAGCCCTTTTCCCAATTGCAGTAGAGAACCGGACAACCATCTCTGACTGCACAGTGACTGAAAGGGGTGGCATGGATTAATATCTGAAAATCCTCACAGGAAAGTTGAGGTGTACCTCTGTATGTTAGTTTAAAATGCAGTCTTTCAGTGTTAATACACAACCATGGAGCTCACAGCAAGAGCTCACTGCTACAATTAAATTCTAGCTTGTTTACAAAAGTCAAAGTGCTTCCATTAAAGCCGCTTGTTCAGAAGTGTTGTTTGTGATTGGTACACTGTGAATAACCACAATGGGTATTGCCAGTGTGTAATAATGCATTCTGGTCCCTTTAAAATCCCAGCTACCAATGCACACCGTCATTAATCAATGTAAAACATTTCCCCAGTAGGTGCCTGGGGTTTCTTTGATTGATGACATTTTGCTGTAGACACATTCTCTTCACATAACTATAGTTAAAGATTTAGGGACTGTATGTTTTGTTTGCAGAGATGCTGACATTTTTGTTAACTATTTAAAAGCACTTCTTTAATATATACAATACATGGGTAAACTAATTAATAAAATGTAAGTATAATTAAATCATCTTTATATAAAAGAAAGAAACGCCTGCAAATGGCCCACCCTTTACAACCATCAACAGAAAGATGTTTCCATAGAGGTCCATTTAAATGCAATGGATAATCAATTTTTATGTCCTTAAAAGAACACATTCGCATGTCTGGCATCTATAATCACAATTAAGCATCTTTAAATCCCCCTGAAATGGATTGAGAAATACCCCACTAGGTGTAAGCAAAATTGTAAAATCTGTGAGAAGGAATACTCATTATCACTTGGGCAGTCCAAAAAGGGCTTATTGACTGATGACCAATAGCTCATTTGCAAGAGCACAGCAGACAGTGTTCTGATCAATGACGACCAACAGATAGACAAGATCCAGTGAAAGACGCTCAAAGCCACTTTCAAGAATATTGAAAACTGAAAAAGTCATATCAGATGATAACTGTTGCAGCAGACTTTGATTGACTAATTTCTTCCCGTCTTCTTTCATGTTTCTAGAAGGGATCCAAGCCTCCGCAACTTAAAACATTCGTTAATCTAGGTCTTAAACGTGGCGTGCCCCAAGTTGATAATGTTGAATCCGAGGACATTCATTTGGTCTGTGAACCAATAAGATCCACGTCATTTAAATTGTTTAAAACATAAACAGTTATCTTGATGTAACTGTCAGTATCAGAATTAACTGGCTTAATCATGGCTCGTATCAACACCAGAGAGAATTCACATTGCATTATTGAAGTCCAATCACATATTTACATAAGCAAAACATACCGGACTATATATTTTTATTCAAGGAGTCAAGTTCATGAGATGCATCTTGGGAAATATTTGATCTCTTATTAGTTCTGTCTCCTTCAAGCCGCAGTTGAATAAATGACAAACATATTGTTGGAATTGTGTACCTTGTTGGAAAAATCCTAATTAAAAATGTGAAAAAAGAATAAGTACTAAGGTAAGTAGCTGTTTGCGTGTTCCATGAAAAGCTCTTTTCTGTCTTTACATCAATCTTATTCCTGCTTTCCTTAACCATACAGCATCTCAAGTGGCCCTTTCTTTTATAATGAACCTGTATTGTAACAAGATGTAAAAGAAGCATTATTAGCCGGGTCAACTTTTCAAAGAAACCTCGTTACAGATCGATTACAACAAAGCCGACCAAAACTTTTACGCCAATTAAACCCATGCTCTTTCCAAATGGATACTTGAAGAGAGGCAGAAAATAGGCCTTTGTACGACCATCCAACACGTAGCTATCAAGCCTGTCATCTGAAGGAGATTGTTCTCCGAGAGTGGACGAGGAGGCGAAAGTACTCTGTCTAACCCTGTTGAGAAGCAAATTGATTTCTTAGAAGATAATTCATACTTTGAACAGTAATTTTTGATTCCAAACCCATCCAAGTTCTTAGTGAGAGAGAAGGACTGTGCTCTAATACCACAATTATATCTGACGTTTGCCACACTCAGGTGTACAACAAAAACTTATGCCCGTGAACATTTGTGCAATTGTATTTTTTAAGAGGAATATGTTTGTCCAACCATTAAATGAGATTCATGATCAAAACCTAAATCTTAACTAAAGAGTAGAATTAAGGAAATCACTGCTGATATTTAAATTTACAACATATACGTGTAATTTAGCATTGCATATTATCACAGGGATAGTTGAATATCATGCTACTGGTCTTGTATCCCCAGGGCTGAATGCTGAAAAACTTGCATTCATCTGTAAGGCAGACAGTAATGGCAGACAGTTATCTTGGGATCTTCCCCGTGTACCACACAGAAAAGCAAATCTGGTTCTGTTGCAACAAACAGAGACACAGAAAATGGGAGGAGAATATCTACCAAACATATCCTAAGGATGCAAACCTTTGTATCGGAGAACCAGTCTTCTGTTTCTGTGAAAAACAAAATAAAGCATCTATGGTGGCAAACATGAGGCCTGACCCAAAGTCTTTCAATAAGAGGAGAGTGGGAAGGTGGACTCCTGTGTTGCTGAAAGGACCTATAGAGCTATAAGAGAGAGACATTCCTTGAAGGGAGATAAATGAAGGTGAAACAAATCATCAATAAACTAAAGCCTTTAGCTCTTCATCAAAATCAGGGAGCCCCTGCCAAGTCGCCCGAACTAGCAAGAAGCCTAAATAAAGGTTACAACAATAATCCAGCTTGAAGCAACAACATTAGTATGGGAAGGCACAGCTATGCGTGACTTAAAAAGCATGCTTCACAGAGTGCTAGAGCCTGTTTCTCTTAGCCATTATCTGTCT
Source organism: Amia ocellicauda (assembly GCF_036373705.1). Classification (NCBI taxonomy): domain Eukaryota; kingdom Metazoa; phylum Chordata; class Actinopteri; order Amiiformes; family Amiidae; genus Amia; species Amia ocellicauda. Next base: position 15,599,549 of record NC_089860.1, read on the forward strand.
TGGGGCCTCAGTTTGAGAGAAAAAAAAAAAGGAGAAAAAAGAAACCGCAAAAAAAAAAAAAAGCAATTAATTGTCTCCTGTGCCTCGCATCTCATTTCAGCACTCAAGCAAAGAAAGTCTATTACAGGAACAGGGGAAATAATTAAACCTGAACACCAATCACTGATAAAAATCTCTCCATCCACCTTCTCCTCTCTCCCTCTCCCAACCACTCTTTTTTTTTTTATTTAAATGGTATCAGACTACAAAAAAAAGGAATGAAAAAAATGTTTTGATGTATCTTAAGGCAGCATTTCCAGTTAAGTGTGGTGCATGCTATTGACACTAAGATTACTGCACGCTTCAAACTGAAAATGTACTAGTTTGCCCTTTTGGCTCTTAATTAAAACGTATGTCAGATATGGGCAATCCCCACCACCATGAACCTGCACCAGATCACAGAGACTGAGTAAGTAGAGACCATCAAAACTTCAGCAAAACAAGAAAAAGAAGATGTGCTTGCTTCAACATCAGTGGGAGGGGCTGCCATTGACTGCACTGTTCTGTGATCAAAGCTGCAAGTGTACGGTGCTGCCTTTAAAAAGATACAAAGCACTCCGAAGCAAAATTCTCTGTGCCAGCCTTCATGTCAGTGGTATACATTTTACTTTAAAAAATAAAATGTGTTGTAGAAGTGCCCAATGTGATGATCAAGCCCTGGCTAGAAAACACAAAATCCAAAGCCGTAGCGTAGTGTGAATGACATATTGAACTTTATGAGCATACAGCTGTGGTATATCCTGACGTCAAATGATGGGGAAAGATCAATCTCATTTTTAAACTGAAGATTTATTTAATATATAAAATGCATTTATTCACCCTAACACAATTCTGGACTGTAGAAATACATATTGTTTGTATTGAAAGCTAATACTTTCCATGTATGTAGGTTCCATTGGTGCACCATGCGTCTTTGATTCACATTTTCTGCACAAGATACCTTCTCGAGTGTATGGATTTATGTATAGAATCTTGATATATGAAACACAAACAGCCATCTTCCCCCATTTTAATTAACAACTTCATCCGCTTTTGGCAGAAAGCTATGTAAATGGATTAATTAAAACAGTCAAAAGGTACCAACAATCTGTATAGTAAAGCAAAATAACAGATCATGAATTAACAGAAGGCATAACATAAGTAATGTCTTCACAATCACCCAGAAAGCAAATGTAGTTTGGGAACTAATTAATTTAGGGATTCAGGTTTCAAATTTAATTGAATATACTGAATAATTAAGAGAGAGGTTACTGAGGGCGTTTCTTGCGACTCAATCCTATTAAACACTTATTTAATTATTTAGCATTATTATTATTATTTAGGTAATTAAAAATAGACCAGGCTTATTCCGGGGGTTTCGTGTATAAATCAAATGTTCTAATTGAGTTCACAAAAGATTCCAAAAGGTGAATATACAATTAATGAACACAAGGAATAAAATGGGAACAATACAGATTAACCAAGAGAGATCCCAGAAGTCATTTCTGCCAAGTTTGGCAGACCACTTCCTGTATGTGTTATTTTTGTCGTCTGTGCCATCTGCAGGACTCTGAACTATGGTCTTCCAGTGAGATTAGTAACTAAACCAAATAAAGCCTCATCAAATACATTTGAAGTCAAATAAACACACAGCACAAATTACATTAAAGTAGGTGTATCCATCTGCTACTACTGCTTCAATAGTTTGTGTAAAACAATGAGACGCCTTACACAACCTAAAGCATATATTATGGATCCCATAGCATTGCTCAAAGCTCTTGACAGTGTTGCCTAAAACATTATAACATTAAAAGGAATTGCACATTGATTGATTCTCTCTTATCTCCAGTTTTTGTTGTCTTGTCTGTGTTATGTAACTCAGCCTACAGGGTTGCTGGTTAAGTCTCACTCACACCAGAATCTTATTAATAATTGAAGAAAGTCTCTTTGTCAACTCTAGGGTTACTTATTGAAAGTATCCAATGTGAAGTGCCTGTATAAAATGCTTCACATTCTCTGCCGCCTTTGAGCCGTCTGCTGGCATCTGTCTCCTTTCACAGTGACACCCAGGCACACTGTCTCATCTAAGTGAAGGGAGAATGTGACGACCCTGCAGGATATAAATCAGATTTCCTGAATTAACAGAGCCACTCTTTTAGTCTGGCAGGTAACATGCCCAGTTAGCAACAATAGGTCAGTAGGTCACACAACTCTGGGGTCACTTCCTGAGAATCTCAAACTCTGGGAACTGTTTGGCCTCCCCCAGGCTAAAGTGGACCTCAGCAACAAGAGGTGGTTTATGTATCTTATTGAATACAGAACCACACACAGCACTCATGGCTACTGTATGATGTTCCTCTCGGTGAAGGATTGGTGGAGTGGTCAAGGGGGCTTCGCAATGGCCAACATCTGAACATATTCAAGAGTAATTACATTTGTCAAATGTTGCTAAGAATCAATTCTTTAAATGAGAGTGCATGCCAAAGATGTATTAATAGCCACTAGCTTCTAGGCAGTCTCCCAACAAGACCAACTGTGCTTCTTAGTCAACACAAGGGATCTCTTTCGTCATGTCCTGTAAAATCCTTAAGTACACAGGCTAAAAATGAGCACTCATTTACAGAGCTTATATCCTTGATGCTCGACTCACATAAGGCTTGACTTGTAATTGTGATTACTTCAAGATGGTGATTTTGCGATTAAAGTATTCCGAAAGAGATTGGAGTATTTTATAACTTTTGGTCACACTACATAGGCCATAATCACAGCTCAGCTAGCAGATAAACAGATTGCACACATACAATATGGTACGAACAGTAGAACCAAGTCCAATTGACAAGCTTCACTAGTCATTCTTTTAGTTCGTTTGCAAATTCTGGTGCAAAACCTGGGATCTGACACACGATAGACAGAGAGAGAGAGAGAGAGAGAGAGAGAGAGAGAGAAAGAGAAAGAAATCACTACTGACATCCTGATGCATGGTCCTAGCAGATGGCTGGGTGCCAAAAAGAGCCATTTAATAATTACTGTAAACCTTTACAAAAATTGTGTAGCAGAATTAAGCTGCGTTTCTTCTCTTCTGATGTTAGCTGGCATTTGAACAACTTCAATCCCGAGCCCTGGAGTGGAATCCAATTCTCTGCTGGTGGAAAAGAGGCCGCCCTCTCTTGCCAAAATACAATCCTAACACTTAAGCCCCGAAAGCGCTCAGTCCTTCTTACTTTTTAATCGCTCACACCAACTTTACTTGTTTCTCTCTGTAAATTTACATCCTATTTGTGCCACAAAAATTAACCACTGGTCAGTACTGCCTTATGAACTATGAGATGGGAATTTTGCAAGCAAGTTTATTGATTGTGTTCTCTCTCCCAAAAAAAAAAAAAAAAAACTGCAGCAGTTTGAAGTCATTACCACCTCTTCAGGCCCATAAGAAAAAGGTCTTTTAGCTGAACTATTGATCCATTTCTCACTTGAAAATGGTACTCTACTGGAGTAAGTAGGGAGACAAAATTGCTATTGTGTCTTTGTTAATAGCATTGGAGTAGGTGTTGTTTTTAACCATATGCTTCTATAAACTTTGCAAAATAACAGTGATATTGAACATAACATTAAACTAATTTCTGAATTACTTTGCAAGTCTAATTATGCCGCTGACAGGGCTATTACAGACAATGATTGTTTGTTGACCATGCACAGCTAGTTTGATTATCTTGTTACACAAGGCGAGAAGACGTCATTCATTAATGTGGTACAAATAAAAACTGGGCATAAAGAACAATGGGTTTCTACACAAGTGCGCTGATGACTCTATCAAATGTTTTTTTCAACATGAAAACTGACATACCATTGGCTTTTTCCAAGTTTGTCCTTTGAAGATTTTCCCAATCAGGGTCCTGAAAACAATGTGAACTCAAAGTCAACCTCTATTCCCTTTAAAGTTGCTATATGGAGTTTCTAAGATGTCTTTTCTTTCCACTATGTTTTTACCAATTATACACTTCTTTATTTAACTCAGGTGTTTCTCCCAAGGCTTTAGAAATCTTCATTTTGATTTTTGGCTAAAACTGGGCACTACGATGTGAGGGCTCAGCTTGTCTGTCTGCCGAGCTTTGGGAAAAAGACATAAGAAAGGATCGGCTACAGCTGGAAACAGTAGCCATCTGAAAGAGAGAGCTCAGTGTTGGGGAAAAGCTGATGCCCCATTTGTCACTGTCAACTCTTGTTGCCTCTCCCTCATAACTACAGAAAACAGGCCCGGCTCTGTTTCCCATAGTGCCTACACCTCCAGATGAGATTCGGCTCTTCGGGGGATAACAAGGTAGTGGATTTCTGAACCGCCAACAGCCGCAAAAAGAAACACAAATCCATTGTTTTAATGCTATACTACAAATATAACAACTCTTTATTTATACCTAGATGGGCATGTGTCCTCTTCTCTCCCACTATCACACGCAGACCTGATATCGGTTTTCTGATATCGAGGAGATTGCGATGTGCCGTAATTATTTATTTTGAGTCTATTGATGAGGCGAGATGATTTTAAACGTGCATGTACATATACTGACTGTGCCAACCATCACAGTCTGTTCTGTTAAGTATGATTCACCTTATGTAAGGCAAATGTACCACTTACAAATGCACTCAAGGCAAAATTTAATACAGTAATTTATTGGTTTTATGTCCCTTCAGAGTAACCACAGTGTAATCAATGGTCTACCGCCACTGTCTCAATAAAATATATTTATAAACGATCTGCAAACCCCGACAACACTGCTTCTCTGTGACAACTGTCCTTGGGTTATTATACAAGGGTTACTGGAGATTTTAACCTTCTCTTTGCAGGCTGAAGAAGAAATCAGTGGTTTCTGAAATGAGAGAAGTTTGCTAGAACCACCAAGGACTACGGAAAACAGAGACCCTATCACCATCTATTTAAACACCTATTAGTTTACAAATCAAAGTCGTGGAAATTCCTACCCTCACATTGCTTCTCTCTTTAGTTAATTTGCTCTGTTGTATTAAAACGCCTAAATTAGATTTCATCATTGGGAGAAGTCATCACTTTTGGACAGATAATTATCACAGTGAATTTTTCTACCTCGATCTCCTGCCCTCCATTTTTAGCAAGGTTTCTTTAATGAGATAAGAGGATGGGGTTGGCATGCGAATTTAGTTCTGGAAGTAAGTAAAACAGTTTATGAGACAGCACAGTGACATAAACTATGAGTATTATTTCCTTCAATGTTTTAAATACACACACACAAATCTCTAGATCATCAACATCAACCATTATCAATCCACTGGTAGCCTACCTAAAACAGCTTTGTTTCAATGTACTAAAATGCATTCATGTTTCATGGTTAAAAATTGCTATGAATTTGTTGGAGGTGTGTTTGTTTCCCTTCCTGGCTTCAGTGTGTAGCATTTCTTATTCATATGACACAGATTTAAATCAGCTGAATATTATATATCCCAAGCTCGTCACCAAGGTAAAAATGAATCAAGCTCTCTTATTAAAACTTGATAAGATATAATTATAAGCAAGCAATTCCTTTTGACTGAATGTCACCATAGAATATGTAAGTAGTCGTTGTAAAGCTGTAGTCTGAATAAATCATTATCCCGAGGAACAACAGAACAATAATAAATAGCATAGTAAATGTATTTCTGCATCCAGAACCCATTGTAAAATTGGGTCTGTGCCATCTCTTTTCAATAAACTATACTTGGCTGTGCAGCACTGCAGACAATCTATTCAAGATGATTTTTTAATGATTATATCAAATTAAAATAAATATGACCGCTGCAAGAGAGCCTTTTTGGATTGTAGGCCTTAATTTAGACAGAAACCCTTTCCTATCAGCTGTTCTGCAATGTGCTTATTATAGACCCACCTTTGAATTCAACCACATTCAACAAGGAAAGAGGTGGCCTGCAACCCTTTAATAGGGAGACCTGTTCGAACCTTGCTGGAGGGCACAGCTTGCTGTTCTGTTAGCTTGAACATTTTTTCCCCCTACTAAATCAGACAGATATGGTGAATTGCATTCCTCTGAAAATAGCTCTCCTGAAGAAATACAAAGACTGCCATTGTGCCGCAGTCATGGACTGTGTCACAGACATGCGGCAGGTGAATAATAATAACAGAATAAATAAAAATTACCTTGAACGCAGACTATTTTTGAAAGCCAAGTAGCTGATATCAAGAGGCTCCTTGCTACATTTCCAACAATTAATAAAAGCTTCGGAAGTCTGGTGGGTTGTGCTTTTTGTGTATACATGTTTCAGGTGGCAAACAAAGAAATGAAATTCCAAGCCAACCTTTGTGCCATAATACTAAAGTGTAATATACGACACACCGAAGGCTGAAGACCGAACGGGATTCATTTATATTTCACAAGATTGTAGAACCAGTCAAAGTAATTGGAGAAGAAAAAATGAATAATCCTCATCTCAAAAAATATACTTCCAAGAAACTGAAGTTAAAGTGACAGATAGGAATGTCAGACAAGTCTTTTGGCAAAATCAGTATAGAGGTTGTTTAGAGATCAGGGGACTTGATCAGTTCACAGTTATGAAAGAGAAACTCTTCTCTGAATGGGACAATGAAACTTGTATGGCAGCGGCAGTCAGGTAAAGTGCGAAGGGCCAGCAACAAGCAAAACAAAACAGTCTTCCATTGTTTGTAAGCATTCAAGGTCACCACTGCAAACAAAACATTATCTCATCAATGAATGTCTCTGCAGGGAGTCAAAATAGACTGAGTTTGGAAAGGATAACTATTTCTGTGTTTGACAGCTGTTCATTGTTCGTGTGATCTATGGTCTTTTGAGAGTAACGTTCTTGGTTGATACAAACTCATACTTATTCAGTTCAGGAAGAATTTATTATGTATTTCCAAATTTGCATGAAACACAATCCACATATGTGGATCCATTTGATTGGTAACAAAAGGACTAACATAATAACATGACTAAATGTATGAAATACACACCAACTATGTTACAGATATAAAAATAGGCACCAGAGTTGTTGCTTGCTACGTTTTTTCCTCACACTGAGTTGTACACTAAAATAAATCCTGTTATATTCATATCCTTCTAGTCTGTTTCTCACCTTGACTTAATAAGATCATGTTAACACAGTCTGTATCAAAACACAACACACCATTGTTTCTCCTTAAACCCTTGCATTGTTCCTGATCTACTAAATCAATTTAATTAGCTCCCTTTACTGGATGCCCTTTGTCTGCCACTACCCCAGCACTGGACTGGTCTTTTAAAACAGTCCTTCTATACATGCATTTGTGGAAGTGTCCAACATGCACCAGTGAGATGAGATCATTTAGACATATATTCATTACCTAGCCAGAAGCTACGGGAGACCAGGCAACATTGATCTTATAATCGGTGAAAACACATTGATTGACCTACAATATATGTATCTGAGGGCTGATGGCTTCTCTCCCTACTTTATCAGTTTTGCGAGTGCACTGGCCCCTTTCCACTGTGCGTTTGTTAACTTTGTTTCATATGCCCACTAAATCCTCCAGGCTACAGCATTTTCAAGCAGTATGTAAAATTGTACTATCACTCTGCTGGACAGAAGCCAAATAAGTCATTTCATTGGAGAGCATAGCAGATGTTGTCAAGTCAATATCATTGCTTGCTCCTTAGCTAGCCACTTCCAGAAGTCTGCTAATGCCTCCTAAAATAGCTGTACCTAGATTAGTGCTTTAACATTACATATAGCCCCAGAGAGAAGAGAAGGGCTTGGCTCATTTGTAGAGCGGGTGGGACCTGGGCAGCGTTTTCATCTTCTCTTCCCCACCCTGCACTTTATATGAATTGAAGACCACATTTGTCGAATAAAAGATGAAGCGAAATGAGTGGAACATTTCAACGGTACAATGTTTGATATGTATGGATTATTGAATGTTCCACTCCTGTTGGCGAGACCATAAAATATTATTATCACCACAAAACGGGGGACAGAGAACTGTACACCACAAATAACATGTATCTCCATATCTACCCAAGCAGAACAACAAGAGAACATGGAACAATAACCACCACAACAACAAAAGCTGAAAATCTCCCCCCCCGCAATCCGATCGTTATCACCTGCACCTTCTGCGTGATCAGCAGACTAATCAGAATGAAAGTACATGATGTGCTCACAAGAGCCTTATCAAACAATACTATCATACGAGTGTGGATTGTGTTATTCCAGCCTCCCTTACTTACAATATACACACATGGTTTGCAGTGCATCATAAAACCAACTGACGCCGTCTTCCCCGAGAAAAGCAGAATTCCAAACAATGGCTTTGAAAGGTATTAAACTTTTTTTTTTTGCAGGACACTTCTCTCTCTCAGAGAGTATCTGCTCATGTGATTCAATATCCTCAGATAAAAAGATTAATATGTTTGGTTCAAAGTGTTATGGCTGCAAAGACGACAGACAGGGAGGCAGCTGTAATCCCATTTAAGTCGTCGATCTCTTACAGTTACGAACTTTCGGCTGAAAAACGCAAAATATAGAATAATAACATAAAATGATGCTTTATATGTTCATTTATTTGTGGTTGATACCGTTGTCTGGTATGGAACTCATATCTAACATGTTGCTGAGCATTAAGAATTCAGGATGTGTCCTTGGAATATTTAAACATGGTTTTGGGGGCAGGGAGGTTAAGATAATTCCTGAAGGTCTATGTTTTCCAATTGAATGTATAAACCTTATATCACAATTCGACAGTGGTATGCAAATGAAATATTAAAAAGTGTGCATAGTCACAAGGATAGATTGTAAATGGAAATCGGTCTATGATGTGAAAGTACAAAAGCCAGCTCTGATGATCTTCAGTTTATTTTCCATGGTGCTTCATAACACGCTGGCAGTCCGCTGGCCCAAAGCACCAGATCAAAACCGATTCGGTATTCATGAGTAGGCATTGCAAAATATATACATAACTCAATCAGGTGTGATTATTGACCGTTCTTGAAAAGCTTTATCAAGACACGGCCCCATGAGCTAAATTATTCCAATACGGGCAAAACATTAGGGACATTAGGCTCTCTAATTATCTCCAATAAAACTCATTTTGAGCACTGTTTAAAAAAACATGCCTGTTGTTGAAACGGAGGTTGTGTACTACTTTGCACCTCCACCAAATACATGCTTACACCACTGCTCTTTAGAGAACCCTGTATGCGTTGCACATTTAAACGAACCATATGTATTTTTAAAGGTCTATATAGCCTTTTCTCAAGCTACATCAAATAAAATAAATCTACAAATGTAAAACACTTAAATGTTAAAATAAGTATACAAAGAGAAGGATCAATAGCTAAAAGTTCTCGGGTGTGAGGAGAGAACCTGTAAATTGTTCCTCACTATTATATTATAATTTTTGACAATTTGCTGTAATGCAGTACTTGTTATAGTATATTGCTTCACTCCTTAAATTACATTTACCCACTATACATGACATTTTCATTTTTAAACTTCCTTTAAAGTGTACAATACAATTATGGTTTTGTACGCATCATTGAAATTAACAACCCACCATCAACAAACAAGTTCAGGAGTGCCTTAGAATTGATTGCGATCTCTCATTTTTTGTTTCGCTTTACACAACACTGACAAGTATGCTTTGGTAAGGAGTTTAAAAACAAGGCTTTGATGGCACTCAAAACAGCTTATCATCTTTAAGGACTAAGAAAATTACAAAAACACAGCCTTGTATGTATGTGTATTTTATCAGCACCTAGATCTCAAAATCTGTATATTTTCAGTTTTTCCTGGCGGTGTTGTTTTTTGGCACGTAACTATAGGACAGTCCTGTAACGTTAATCAAAACCCAAGTAGAACACCTTGAAAATTACCATATTAACCATATCATTAATTATGTACAATATGGGTGTTTGGACACGTTCGACCGAGAAATACCTGACTATTATGGTCATTAATTTATGTCATCCACTGGACAGTTTAGTAGGCAAGGCAGCTGTCATGCATCGAAAAGGACAAAAATGTCAGGACGCACTAATATTGGTTCTCTAAATTAAAGGTCCTAATTTAAAATATGAACTCAAACTATTGCTCATTAAAACAGGGAGCAGAGTGATTGGAGAAATGGTGTTAAGTGACAGGAACAAAAGCCATGACCTCTTGTGCTGACATTTATTACTAAAATCAAAGCTAAATCAACCACATACTGTTATCTGGAGTTCCTTTAATAGGACAGCTATCCTTTGCTAACTCTTACATCTCCCAAGACCATTTTGACTGGGACGGAAAAAATTGCATGAGACATCTTATATCAAATATATAGAGAGTATTTCCTTGGATGATTTCTGAGAGGCTTTTTCCACCTTGTAAGCTGCTAAAATATTTGGCAGATGTCAAATTGTTAACATGCAGTTTTAGAGATGAGTTACATAGATGGTCCGATATTTGTACACATCATGACACTTCAGTAGATAACAGTCATCCCATAGTTTTAAATACAGGGACTTTACATTTATTTAAGATAATTGGATAGGAAGGAGGAAAAACAGATCAGGAAAATATAATAGATATAGGGTGACGTTGTAGGAGATCACGCCATTCAACTGACAACAAGAAAGGAAAAATTAAAGCTTATTTCCATGCACAACTTTGATATATCTTCAGTTTTATGGAACTGGTATTGGTAAATAAATCTTGTGGACAACATCAATACAGTTTTTTTTGGTTTGTTTTGGGTTGTGAAAATTCACAACGAAGCATGCCAGTACCTCGAGGGTTTCAAATATCTAATGCTTTATTGTTTCAGTTCTTTTTATTTGCCGAAGATGAAGATGCACCCTGGTAATGATTAATCCCTGTAATTGTGAAACGGAGATAAAGGAAGTAACAGACAGATAGGAAAATGAAATATTGCAGGGCTGATTATGTACAGCTGGGATGTAATCTCAAAAGATCTCATTCGAAAAGCCAATATCAGTTGCCTAGCAAAAGAGTGCCACTCTTGAGCAGACTGTCCAAAAGTGTGTGTGTGTACATGCATATTATTTTACAGAGATGACACTCTCCGACTCTGAACAGTGAACTGTATGCATATTAAGTGCAATCACTTAAGTGGTGAATTTCAAATGTTTTTTGACCACGAACAAAATGTAGTGCTCAAGACCGAGGGGATATTAATCAAAGGATTCTCAGGATCCAAATTACGCAGATGTTAGTAGGAATGGGATGCTTTGCCTCCCCATCCAGTTGGGCCCAGAATGAGTATAGGAGTTAGGGATTTTAAGTAATGTAGTTGGTGTTTATTCTTCATATTACTGTTACTGTTACTATTATTACTGTTGTTGCAAACATTGTAGGCAATATATACTACTTGTATCATTTGCTTATATTCGTTGTTGGTGGTTTGGCGTCTCTAAAGAACTGTCCCAGTGTACTATAGGTGAAATGTTCACAAGAAAATAAATACAGAAACGCCGAACAAATGAATGATTGCTTCACTAAACAGCTGCCTTGTCTATGTACAGATGATGGGTGATGAGACAGTATGTTTCATGGCATTAGCCTGCCCCTTCTTGCCAGCCAATATCACCCATTTATATTAATCAGTATTTTAAGTCGGGCTGCAAGTCGCTAGAGGCGAGAGTGAGAGTTCAAAGAGGGTGTGATCATCACAGATACACTGCCCCTCACACTGAGTTGCAAGTGTGAATATGGACAAGCCTACTGAGAAAAGAATGATACTGCTAGCTGCCATACTATTCTTCATTTGTGCTTCATTTCTTTTTTTGGATTGTAGTAATCTAAGGATGCCTTGCAACGGCATGCCATAACAAAAATATAGCATCCAGGTGGGTGACATACAAATAACCAGAAACTATGAAAGTCATCAACATTATAGCAGGGGTTTGGTGTTGGCCTTCTATAAGAAACAGCACAGCCGCTTTCGTTTTCAATCCAGCTGCTCAGATGGCCAGCAGGCCACTGAAACACATGGCCTATCAGCAAAAATGATAAATGACAAGAGGAAGGAGCACTGAATTGCACTGTTATAGAGATCCAGAGGGATAGTTTTATAGACAACATTTACGTTTCAAGAGTAGATACTGGTTTTATGAAAAATGGGGATCCTTTATGTATTTCAGATCACATTAAAAAACGGGGGATTCCATCAAAACAAAACATTAAATGTACCCAATTAAAAAAAAAAAAAGAAAAGAAAAGAACATAAGGTACAGGTATGCCTGCATCTTTACACATGATTAGTTCCAAATATGCTTTGCATTAACTTGATGTAGTGGAATAAATTACATAGAAAAGTGACTTGCATAAGCAAATTTACTGCATGGCAAATATATATATAAAGTGCCTTGCAACAGTATTCACAAACGAATCCTCATAGTCAAAGCAAAAACAGTCATGATTTTATACAAACCCCTCAGCTATGTGCAAACCTAAATTAATTCAGGTGCACAAGATGACCTTAACGAGTCACACAATTAGTTGAATGGCTTCTGTCTGTGAGCAATAATAGTGGTTCTCATGATTTCAGAATAAAATCACTGTGAGGTTCCTTGGTCAGGTAGTGAATTTCAAGCAAAGACAACTATGAAGTAAAAAAAATATATATTTTAATACAATATAGTGTTATCCATAATTGGTATTCCCTGTAGTAATATAAGGTGGCAATAAACTTATGAAAAACTTCACACAAAAACTGAAGTTATGCCAGAATAATTCAATATTTATGAAACACTATTTTGCTGCATCTTCCCTGGGTGGCACGAATAATGAGCGGAACCATATAATTACTTTACACAAATGCTGACATGGAGGGACATGGGAATGGGAATTACATAAGCACTTCTGATTTGCTCCGTTATTCAGTCAGGATTTTAATAAATGGATTTTTATTGCACAAGATGTACGAGAGAAGAAATGTGTTTATGAAGTCATGGCATCAGTTATGCATAACTACAAACGCCTTTTTAGTTTCAAAACCTCCCTGGTGATGGGTGTCCATATTCTTTTCTTTAAAATTATGTCTTCTGCCAGTTTTTGAAATAGAACCCATATTCCTTTTCTGGAAGTTACTTTGTCTTATACTGTGTTTGGAGAGCCTCTTGATGTGATACACTTGATCAAATCCCTGATGGAATCCTGTCACATTTCCAAGTGACAGTATATACTTCAAGTATGCATGTAACTTGGAATGTAAAATAAAAATAAAATAAAATCTATACGCGTCTGTGTGTGTTTATATATAATAGCAACAACTTTTAACCTGGCAATGGACCCTGATATAATCATACTGTACTGAGATCCTATATAGCTGGTCTCGTGAGATGCATTGGGGAGTAGTTCAGAAATAAAATGGATAACAAAAGAAAAATAATACAAAAGAGATTTGATTTCTGAATCAGGGAATTGTATTCGGACACATTCATTGAAGCATGCACTAATTTCCTTTTAAGCAATGGGGTGTGAGCACTGTAAACCACAGGTTATAAATCGTCAAGGAGTTGAGTGAGGGGGGAAAAAAAATGGGGGGGGGGGTTGCTTTTTCATTTCTCGTCAGCCTTAGTGTTGTTATTTTATTGCCCTTGTAAATCTTGTAGAAAGTCTGATCAGGGAAAGAAGACTGCAATGCTTCTTTTTTTGAGTTTCTTTCCAGATGAAATAGCTTCTTTCGCAACACCCTCTGCCTTTATCACCACTGTATGACAACGCTTGGAAATGGGGGGGAAATAAAAACAACAACACGTTTTTGACAGCATCTTAAGACCATTGCAAGCTGTCATTCAAACGCAGGCAATGACTGCCCTATAAACGTGGTTGTGGCTCAACTCAAGAAGTAGGATGCCCAGCCTATGAGGGCCGAGTTAGTGACAGACAGCTTGGATCCTAAACTTTGAAAAGACGAGTGGGGCTGACGAGATGCGAGCCGGGCAAACAAATGATTCAGCTCAAGCCGACAAACTCGGCATTTCATCCTCCTGAAGCAGACGTGTGGAAGATGGAGGAAACAAAAATACCACACGCTTAAAAAGAGTGACTGTGTACTTCAAAACAGAGATGACTTAAAAGTAATCCTTATATATGTACTTGCAAATTAGATACTGTACTTTTTTTTACGGTCTCGCTCTCAGACGCTGCACATTTAGTTGTACTCTGAAAGACACCATTCGCAAAGAATGAATGCCACTTTAACAAGACAAAATAATTATTAGTTTTATTAAACCAGGTCATATGCAGTGACGCCCTGTAGCACATGCCTTTATCCAGTGCCTTTCCATTTGCAGTTTCTGTAATCTTCCACATCGGGGGCATGTAGCAGCACACCAGCAGTTAGTCTTTAATCTGGAATGATTAACAATGATTGGCCTTGCCTTGGCTAAACTCATGCTGCTTCTCAGGACCTTACAGAGCCAACCTCTCCTATTAGCTTGTTGCATGAAACTGTTAGTGAAATGCAGAAGAACAGAAGGCAGTTTGCTCTTAAATATTCACACCTAACTCAACTATTTCCTGTGAGCTTTATGTATCAGTGTAACCACCCCCCCCTTTTCCAGACGCTTGTCTTCAACACAATGAGACCAGTCATCCCACACCCCACTAAGCAAACATGACCAGTCACTGAATTTTGCACCTATCTTTGCAAATTCATTAGTCACAAGCATTGACTATAGGCTTCTGATATCTTTTAATTGCGTTCAGCAAATATTAAAATGGGCATATTGCCCTGATTCAATGAAAAGAAAAATGAAAAAACAACTTTTATGCAAACATCCGTTGCTTCTTGTAAGCAACCGACTTTAAAAAAAAAATACTTTCTAATTACTAGCTCTTAGCATCCTGCTAACATTTTTCAGTAGATAGGTAAAAAGAGTGATTTCTGCAATTATGACTTCCCGTCTCTCTCCATTCATTCCCATCACTAAACAGGGACACCTGACTAATGATGTAATGGCGAGTCACAAGGGGGCAGCTGCTAATGCAATGCTTAAGCAAACAGAATAATCTGCTGTCCTTGGGAGATGCTTGATCAAACCCACAGGATCCTGGTGTGACTGAGAGCCCCACTGTCGTGCATCACAAGGAAAAGCAACAGCTGCATGTGGATCATATGAAGAACAACCTCATAACAAATCAGATAAAGCTTCTGTTCCTACCATTAATGGAAGCCAAGAATGAAACTATGTTAGGCATAAACACACAGGCGGATACTTGGAAATCATTAGCCAACAGTATAGATTACCATAATAGACTCTTCGTGGCTCACAATTTATTCTGAATGGGAAGGAAAAAAAAAGGAGTTGAGGAGTTTAGCCTGTGTGTATGAGGTCCCATGGGTTTTCGAAGCAATGATAATGGGAATTGAGAACCCAGAACCAACACTAAGTGAGATTAACCATAGACTGTCATCATAGACAACCACCATCATGATCAATCAATTCACAATACTTTGCTAGTCCCAGCTAAATTTTGAGATCCATTTTCCACCAACAATTGAGTCTTTGTTCTCTGTGAAAATACACCAATTGATGTTGTATACTTTAAGAAAAAAGGGAGAACAATCTCTCTACGATCTCTCTAACTAATTTACAGCCAGGGCTTAGATCTCCAGGCTTCATTTCTATTATTTGGTGTAATTATCGGTGGCTGTGGCAGTGCAGGCTCATCACTCTACATTTCAGGTTTCTTTTATATTTGCGGAGAGAGATTTATCACCCGAGTGTGAACTGAACCCATGGCCGCTCGCTTAACTTCCAGGCTCTTTGGCAGCCGAGCAATCAGATCAGCTGTCTGTCACTAGCGAGACACGGGCCCTTTAATGATGGTCACCTTATTCACATTTTCCCCAGGGAGTCTTCCGAGCTTTGAACTAATGTGTGAAGGGAGGTGGGTGCGAAAATTCAGAAAATGTAGACTCAGAGGCCTGCGCTGAGAATCGAAGCTGTTTTAAGCTGCTTACTGATAAGACCACTAATCTGCAGCACATAAGGTAGCAGGTTTGAAATGCTCTGTGATAAACTATATAGCAAAAGGAAATACATTTGAGAAGCTTAGTATCGAGAAAGCATTTACCTAAGCATTTACTAATTTAAATTTTCAATGGATAGCTTTTTTTTTTTTTTTTTACAGACTGTATAACAAAATCAAGAATAAATACACTTTAAGAATGATTTAAAAATGGAATAATACGCGGAAATGATTCAATTTTTCACATAAAAAAAAATAAAGTGGAATTGCACCATTTGTATGCACCATTTGAATTTCACGGTCTTGTACGAAGCTTAATATCATAAGTTCTATTTTACGAATTCAAAGATGGAAATTAGACATAATGCCATGGTGATTATAGAAAGAGACAAAAACGTAGATTAAATTAATCCTAACCCACCTGTTTTGGGTCATTAATTCAATGGCCATTTTTGCTACAGACAAGTTGTTCAGGAAAGATGATGAACGGTTTAGTTTTCCCCGGGAGAGGGGCATCACAATTCAGAGCCCTCTCCCCTCCCCGTGCCCTTTGCCTGCTGCTACACTCTCTCGTGGCGGCAGCTCTCAGGAATGAAAGTTCCTCAGTGCCCGGGAGCAGTCAGCCCTTGCCAGCATGCTATCATATACCGATGACAAAGGCACAATTAAACCACTGGAAAGGAAAGTGCATTAACGGAGGGAGCCAGACACACAATTAATTAGAAACTCTTGCTGAGCTACCACAGCAAGGTCTAAAGCAGAAGAAAGAAAATTAAAGAGAAGGTTCACAGGTAAATATTATCATCAGACATTTCCATTAAATACACATGAAACTACTTCTTAAAATACTCTCCATAGCCCTGAGCTGCAGGACTTATCAGTGCCTAGAGATACTGGCAGGTAGTGATGTCAAGAGGGAGGGAGACGCACAGAGAGGAGGACTGTGGGAAACCGAAGGGCTGGCAGACATGTTGAGAAGTCACATTGTACAATTTGTAATCTGTCCCTTTGAGTCAACGTGTAAGAAAGAAATCCTAACATTAAAATCCAAATTTAAACTGGAAAGCACAAGGACATAATCAAAAGCATTCAAAAGCTCTGGAAACTATTCTATTTCCCAGTTTTGTGTGTGTGTCATTGTCTGCATTTGTGGATGAGAAAAAAAGCAAACCAGTTCCCAACCAGGCTCGCTCTGCTATACGAGTCTGTGGGAGACTTGTATTTTGCAGAAAAAGCTCTTTGCTGACGCTTAGCCACCCGGCAGAATGGGAAAGAAATCTGAATTGAAACCTATTTTACCCATTTGGTTAAGACTTCTTCTGACGTGTGTCATGCTCTTCTGGTTTTCTTGATTTGAAGAAAAGAGCAGCAGGGGCTGGAAGAGGAAAAGCTCTTTTTCGAACTTGCTTAAGAACAGCTTCTATAGGGAGCTAAGGAAACAGATGTTGAACTAATGATCGCTATTCTGCTTCCTTGACACTATAACAAAGACACACACGCACAATATGTTGTGTATGTACACCATGTAAACAAAATAAATGGGAAAACCTGTTCCTACTGGGCAAATGGATTAAGTACTACATGCAGTGATGTTTCTGTGACCACTTATACAGATAGTGTCACAAAGCTGAGGGTATAACCAGCTGGATTTGTGTCCCAATACTTTTGGTAATGAACTGTGTATATATAGATGTCTCACAATCAGTGAGTAACAAAAGCCGTATTTATTTAACTTAATACTATGATTCAATCTTAAAAAGCGCTCTTCTAGATTTTCCTTTCTAGGTTCAGAAACTGATTGAGGGCAAATATGTGTAAGCATCTTACTTTCTGGCAACAATCTCAAATTCTAAGGAAAACAGCTTAAAATGGAGTTCAGACAAACCTATCTTAACTGACTCTTTCACTAAGCTGCTAAGAAATGATTGTGTTGGCGTTTCTGATCAGCCCGCTACTTCAGATATACTCACAAGATTAAATAGTGTGTGTGTGGGGGGGAGGGGGGGTGCAGGGAGAATCAAATTCATGAGGTATAATTGAGTGTGCGAATGCGTTCTGGATTTTGCTAGGAATACGTGTCAAGAAAAAAACAACATGATGTTATTTCATTCCGTTCTTATAAGTGGAGCAATTTAGGGGTTAAACACTAAGGGACCAGCAGACTTTTCTTCCTAGGTTCTTCATCTCGTACACCCGCCTGCAATTTCACCAGAGGGCAATCCCGTGCCACTCCAGGACGATGCCTCATCAGATATTACTTCCCTGTGTGATGAACTCAGTTGCTGTTGCGAGGTCTGTCAATCATCTACCAAACTCTCAGTTACACATTAATGTGAAGATGGCAAAGTAGAGCCATTCTCATTGTTCCAGCTGAATAGTTTCCCACTGATCCCTCCATTACACCAGGTTTAACTCTTGAGCAATCCCCAGCTACCTCCGAGACCTTTATTCTCATTAAGCATGCAGACATCCCTCCCTCTGACAGTGGCAGTAGAAACCTACTTAACTACCATCACGATAAGGCTATGGTTCAGCATAAAAATACATATATATGAGGTGCCAATGAAACCCTTTTGATAAAGAAATATTTTTTTTAAAACAACAAAACCGCAAAATGTAGGCCTTGACCTAGTCTATTCATGACCTGTTTTCCACTGTTTGTCTTCCCCAAGTAAACAGAATCATAAGAAGGCTGCCAGTAGCAGTCTATTCGCTAATATAACAAGTATGTTTTTGAAAATGAATTCTTTTGTGCTTTGGTAGTCATCCATATGTGCTAAACTAAAAAATGTGGGTGTGAGTGCTACAGATTTTAAGTTCCTGCAAGGACTGATAAACGGGTTGGATGAAACTGGAGATAATAAAAGGAATGAGAGCACTTTAAAAGCGTTTCGATTTCCTGAATTGAGTTTTCATTGAAACTTTTTCAACCAAACAGGAGGGCTTGGGTGTCAAATGCATTTTTTCATGTATGAGTTGGAAAGCTCTTCAACTGTCTTTCCTGTGTGGTTCATAGCCTCACTAATACAACAAAGTTAAAAATTAAACATGATGATCTGCACATTAAAAAAAAAAAAGGGAAAACTAGGCTTAATCTAATCGTGGCTCTCGATCAACACAGAAAAACATTAACAAAATAATTCAAAATCGGTTTGGTCCGGGAAGGATTTTTCCCATTAAACCTAGGAGGGATGATCTGCCATTGAAATACAAAGCTACCCTTGCTTAAACTGTAGATGTAGAAGT
Source organism: Amia ocellicauda (assembly GCF_036373705.1). NCBI lineage: Eukaryota > Metazoa > Chordata > Actinopteri > Amiiformes > Amiidae > Amia > Amia ocellicauda. The sequence goes on from NC_089860.1 coordinate 15,618,809, forward strand.
GCTTTCCAGAAAGGACGGATTAATTTATGCATTATACGCCAATGTGCTACTGTTTCGGCACTGTGTCCACGCAACTTCTAATGCCACATTTGTGTTAAGACGGTGCTCAGTGAATCTGCTCCCAAAAGCTCATTTAGTTTCCATTAATAATGGCCAAACACATAATCTGTCTAAATTGGAAATCTGATGAGAACTGAAAAAAAAAAAATCTCACAAGGGCACATATGCTGCATTCTCTTAAGGAGTGTATAGGAGAGAGAGAGAGAGAGGGGGGGTGGATTTACATTGGATTCAGGAATCAATCTGGATGAGTTTAATTCCTGGTGGTTAGTCCTTAACCATAGCCTACAATTTCAGGGTGACACCAATTTGACTCTGATTTGCGAAAGTCAGCGTTGTTTCTCCTCCTCTCCGTGTCTCTCTTCTGTAAGCATTATGTTTACTTAAGGATTTAAAAATGCTTTCTCCATGGGTTGGACATGGTACGCTCACTGAGGAAGGAGGAGGGAGCAACAGAGAATTTAAATAACTTAATATCCCTTAAGCTGAACTACAAACACACACACACAAACATGTACATAAATGGCAGAGGAGAGGGTAGACTGCATTAGGAAAAAACCTATTAAAAAGCACAGACTTAGCAGTGAACACTTATGGCATAAGCTTATTATTTTTAAAAGAGGAAAGTCTCTTGCAATAAATATGACCACAGGAATGGGCTATTACTTTATTATCTCTGAAGGGGTTGGTTTCAATATTTTGCGTATCAAAAAGTCATTAAATATTGTACAACTTTGCACTTAAAATTTGAAAAATGCCGTGAGCAAAGTATTACGAGCAATATGGCTTTGCTGTCCCGGTACTGTAAGTATAGTCACTGCATAACCTTATTTTAAAATGCCCGATAACTTAGTAATGGATTAAAGATTACGCACAAGCCAACTGACTAAGCACTTCATAACTAACCGAAGACATTAGTTTAGAGGTTAATGTAGATTTATACACAAACATGTTAACAATATTTGCTGTGTGTCACTGTTTTATACTGCTGGAAAAATAATGTCATATCCTTTATATGGGGGGAAAAAAAAAACTGTCAGATATTTCCTTTTGCTCAAGCAATATCCTGTTATGAATAAGCTCAGGGCAAAGTCCCATATACACCTATATTATATTTCAGCACAGGATGTTCATAATGTAGTTAATATATTAAGGAGAAATTAATTGCTTTTGCCAAGTGATTGACAGAGCACTACCATAATTAACCACAAGGCCCAGTAATAGCATTATTACCTGGATTTACTGGTAATTTACTGAATTTTACCAGTTTATATCCCATACTTAGAGTCATAAACTCTTCAGTGTAAAGAGGTTTGGTCTTTCACAATGAAAATTAATTAAATAACCAAAATAAATATATGTATATAATAGGCATGTCAATTCTAAATCTATTTGAAGCTGGGCATTTGGAATCTGCTGCATTAATTGTCATTCAAAGCTCTGATTGAATACATTGTTTATACTGAATTTATGAAATGTACAGAAAAAGAAAAGGAGGAAAGCGAGAGAAACCAATGGAAGAAGGCAAAGAAGAAATAAGGAGCAGATCAGGTCAAGCAGAGGATTGAAAATGGAAGATCTGTGGGACTAAGCGCCCAAGAGAGAAACAGTGGAGAGTTACGCCAGGGTCCGCCCACTGTGGCATCTCTTATCAAGTGTGCAGTCACTGCCCTTATCTCTGTGAAATGGAATTTGCTCAATAACCTGGAAACCATAATTTAAAAAGGATAAGGAGAACTGCTTCTGCCATTCTCTCGCTCGCTTTCTTCCTCCCCTTGCTAAGCCTGTATCAGTACACTCAGTAAGAAAATGCATAATTTCCAAACTGAACAGACACAAACTCATATCGGGACCACTTACCTAAAGCAGACAACTTGAAACAGAAGAAAGAGGGAATGCTTAGCGATAGAATTGTGACTTTAAAATGTCATAAAAAGGATTACATTTCAAGTGACCTAAAAACAAACAGAAGAGTTTGACATCCGCTTTTATGTATCTATTTATTTGCACCATTATTCATTTATAGGGAAATTTAGCACGTTCTACACAAGAGACCACTCTTTTGATGTGTGATATTGTTAGCATCCACTGCTTAAAAATATGTCACTCTTCAGGATCGGTAGCTGGAAGGAACTGAATAATACATCTTTACCTCAAAACGCAATCAGTTATTTTGAGAGGAGCAGACATAACACATTTAAAAAGATTAATAAAAGGAAAATATCCACTAAGAATACAAACACTATGTTGTAGAAGCACAACACATTTCTGTCTCATCAATTCACAACAACCAGGGAATTAAAGGTAGCTATAGTTCATGCTTACCTGACTTATCTCTACAGAAGAAAAAGACACTGAGGGAGTGACAATACCATTTGTGTTTTTGATTACAAAAGGATTTTAGGTGTGGCCCCCAAGCCATTCCTTGGAGAAAAATCTAAGCTAAAACAGATCTTTCTAGTCCGGCCTGTGGGGTGGCTTAATTCAAACCATGCCATACTCTGATGCCTTGATCTGGTTTGTAGTTTCTAAAAAATGATGAAATGTGTGGCAACACCAAAAAAGAAGAAAAAAAAAAAAATGAACACACATCAAAAAGTCTCATACATCAAGAGAACTCCAGATTTCTGCCCACCTTTAAAAATACAATTCATGGGACCCACGTTTGTGTCAACTAGTCCCCGTCTCACCTTGCCATCAGAGAGCAGAAAGGGCAATAGGGATATTCAACTCCCAACGCCCTTAAATCTGAGCGCTTTGAAAATTTGCCGTTTGGAATTTCGACTCTTCAAGCTTTTGAAGTGCACGGATGCTTTGCTTTCAGTCCCCCCCCCCCCTCCACTGGTGCGGTACCAAGATTATGCTACACTAGATAAGAACATGCATTGTTTACCTCACATATTGACACCTTGTCTGCTGCCTGGAGTTCTGACAAACACAGACTGCTTTTAATTAGTGCTTAAACATTTGAGCAATGGTAAGGCAAGAAAAACAGGGAATTTGAACACACCAAAGAGATTTAAATCAATCATGACAATACAGGGATTCCAAATAGACTGTATGTGCATTTTTCCTCACAGCATGTGTTAATGGCATTTATTAGAATGTATGGCTTTTTATTATTAAGCCGGTAAACTGTTAAAGCCACATTACACTAGAAATGTTTTTCTATACTTTTCTATTGTTCATTGTTAAAGCCCTAATGAGGCATTATTTCTGGGAAAATAATAGCATTGTTGCCTAGGAAAACCGTTTTCTTTCAAGTTTCATTTACAAATAAGGATAGAAGAATGATGCTACTACTATAACACTTTTAGGGTCAGTCATTAAAAGCAACAACACATTGCAATGCCATTTATTGGCCTACTTAGTGTAGGCAATGTCATATATATTTTATTTATTCATGTCTATTTTTTTGCCATTTAAATGTACAGTTCTTTCAATTTTAGTTATTTGCTTGTCCTCCTTTTTTAAAGTGTTTACTTGCAGCTCTCACTGAAAATGAAATGTGTATATGGTCTAACTAAGTTATTAGGTCACTCTCTCTTATTGTATAAGAGCTGTCATCTTGTGTTGTTTGGGTGAGAGGACCGCAAAGCTGGCTGCACAATAAGAGACACCCTTCACATCTATTAACGTATATGTCACACACATAAGGATTAGACACACCAATATATTTACAGTGAAAACTGTGACAACTCCCTCTTTCTCCATCTAAAAATGTTGTGGTCCAGGATCCACTGCCCTACAGTAGCTGGTCTGTGTTGTTTTCATGCTGGGTAAATGTAACAAAACTATTTATGAAAACCAAATGTACAAATTGGAAATGCTGCTTTGTAATTGGCTAGTTTCTCATACGAGTAGAAGAGCTTATTTGTAAACATGGCAGTAAAGTCCCACACATTCAGCACACTTACAGATACTAATTCTTTATGAATCTATGAGAGAGGGTGTGTGCGAGAGAGACATGCAGTGATTCCTGCACTCTAATTAAACTTTTAACCAAAAACATTTCCAGGCAAGAGGATATAATGGCTGTAAGCTTTTCTTCATAGCTAATCTCCCACGTTAGTACATTAAATGCAGTATTAATTAATCTGCTTAAGACATAAAACCCTCTTTTGCGAATCAGTTATGAAAGCCCAAACCATAATCTCCTGCCCAGAGTGCTGCGCAAAAAAAATAAGAAGCAGACTACAGTAGTACCACTCTGGTACGTGTCAGTCACGGATCAGACTGTTTGCATACTGATGAAAGCAACACCCACCAATTCTAACAGAGCAACACATGTAGCAGGGTAAAATTAGGATGCGCCGTGACCTCGCTCACAATGTAATAAAGACCTGACTTGGCAGGTTGCCACGGCTCCCCACCTCCCCTCCCACACACACCACTCTTTGCTTGTTTTAATGCAAAGATTAGACCTGCTAAATATCATAAAGAGGATCTTGGAGCATTTAATCTGTACTAATCTCCATTTCAGAGATGGGAGAACACCGCTGTTAAGACGATCACAGAATAAATAACTGGTTTAGTACCTGGCTTGTCCGAATATCCCCCCCCCCCCCCTTAATGTGAGTCACGCTGTAGCAGCTGCAAAACGCTTTGTGAGGCTATAAGAGTAGATGGCATGCCAGGCCCTGTTGTCTTAAGATTTTCAGACTTGTTTGTGTTGTTGTTGAGAACACCTAGACACAAATGAAAGAAGAACTTCGGTGAGAGAACTGATTTTACTATTCAGCAGTCATCGTCACGATTCGGAAAGTTCATGAGAAAATCTCTCCATGAACAGACACACTAACTTGGCTTCATTGCGTCAGCTAGTTATTACAAAGTGGAGGAAGTGAAAGGCTGTGGAAAAACAGGGGCAAGGCAAGAGGCAAAGAGGTGCTGGGAGAAGTTGGATATGCTCAATGCACGAATACCTTCCCTAATTACATAAGGAAAGTGCTGTGCTAAAACATTACTGAAGTGATCAAACAGACCTGTGCCGTGCTTCAAAATCCAACACTTCTAGCTGAAGATTTGGTACTTTTTGGAGAACAAGTAGTAAAGGAAGTCTCAAACATGAAATTTCTTAATCGGAGATGGATGAAAGCATGTCTTAACTGCTGTAGTTGCACATTGCATCTCTTACGCAAAGAAAACGGGGACAAAAATGTCACTGCAAAATTGGTAAATACAATCATTTGGCAGTGCATATTCTAATTAAATACTACAAGTCCTCATATCTAAGAGGAACAGAAACAATAGGTTTTGCAAGCCCACACACCCATTTCAGTCCTTCCCCTCAGCAGCACAAAAATACACATCTCAGGCATTAATTGCATGCCCTTGCACAATGGATACTGACCCCATACAAATTTTTTCTCTTCAAAAGCTCAGGGTTGTACACCCAGACAGAAAGCCATCTAGTCAGAGCTCAGCAGGCTTAACTGCTGGGTCCAGCCTGGAGAAATGTACGAGTATGCAGTGGCATCTGTCACTAACAGGAGGGCAAAAGCTTATGGCGACCTCACATAAAAAGGTACCAGACAGTAAAAACAAATAAATATACATTACATCCATGAAACGGGCATAAATCAGTACTTTTACACAGTGATTCCTTGAGCCATAATAACCTTGAAGAGAACAAAATTGTGCGTACAACATACTTTAGTCAAAACAGGCAGAAATATGATGGTCACAGCACATTCTGGAAAGGATCATACATTCATGATTTTACTTTGAGATGCCTCAGTAGAATATTTTCTTCCAAACAGCCTTTTGAATCAGGAATATAGGTGTAGCTGGCTTTTCATTCACATACGGAAGAAAATAAATCAAATCCATTATACTATAAATCATTAGCACAATCAAAATTAAGTAATATGTATTGTTTCAAGGGATGGAGGGGAATCATTGTAATTAATGAGTTTTCTATAAAAAAAAAAAAACTGGAGGAATTCCAAGAATACTTGTAAATAAGACATCCCAGTGAAACATGATCCTATCTGCATGAAACAGTTCAGTACGAAGATGAAGAACTAAAGAAATCATAAGGTAGATGGATAATGTTTAGTTCAGAAAAATAAATAATTTGTATCTTGTTTTTTAATTGGTATCTAATACTGCTGCATTTTCTTCATTCTGGATAGTTTAAAACACTGTAGTGTGTAAATTACTATAACCACAAGAGAAGACAAGGATAAGAACAGTAGCTGATGTCACCTACAAGTCTTGGGTGAGATCGTCTGCACAAAGCCTCTCTATACCACTTCTTTATCTAAGACCTTTGCTCTCGCTATTTGCAAATGGCGTGCTGCATCAGAAACGATACGTTACACAATACCTTCATTGGTTCAGTTGCTGTGCGGCACAGTGTTAAAAACTTAGCTTATTAATAAGATGGATTGCAGGATTGCTCATGGTTTATCATGTTGGTATAATATCTCTGCTGAAAGATCTGGGACACTGAAGGCTAAGTACATTGCTGACAAGGTTTTATACACTACAATGGTCTACTGTTGTTTGCTTTCGAGTCACACCTACTGATACTTAACCTTAGCTAATCATTTAGAGAGAAGAAACGTCAATGCAAAATGCAAAAGGCTTACATGTGACAGCCGTGTCTATATTGTGAGTGGAATGCCAAAGCGCACACCCTTATACCTCACCAATCACGGAGAGAACGGAGGGAGCAACAAGTAGGAAGCATTTAAATTTTTCCTGTGATCGGATTCTAGCTGATATGAGGTACTTCTGAATTGCCTGAAGATACTTCCTTCTCTTTTATTTCAAAATGTTTTGGGGAGAAATGTGGCCTCAATTTGTGGGAATAAATTGGATAATCCCAAACCATAATGTCATGCTAAAAAGCATCCAGGCCCCCTGAACAACCTCACGCTTGGCTTGCCCTGTCAATCCGTACATTTTCTGCATTACTTACACATGTCCCGAATCCCTGTTCTCTCAATCCTATCCCTCAGTTTTGCCCAAGGCCTCCAACAAGCAGAACAGCAAGTTGGAGGGGGTGGAAGAGTGTGTGTTGTATGTGTGTATAAAAGAGGGATTTACACATTTTACCCTTAGTTTCAGAGTATGGTAAAATGTAAATGTGACCAAGGGTAGTCCACCTTCATGTCTGCCAAGTACATGCGTTTAAGTACAAAACTTCCTTAGGTTGAGATTCTCTGCATTGTCCACAACGACCAAACTTACTCTATTGATACTATAAATGACTTACTAAAAAGTTCATACAGTATGGTCTTGTTTGCATAAATATATTGGGTATATTGGGCAAATAAAGAAAGAAGCATTTAAAATCATGGGTAGTACCTTCTCCACTGATGTCTAAAGGTAGTAACACTAAAATCTGTACTTCAATAGCCAGTTGATGTGCTTTGTTAAAATCTGCAAAGCACTTGTGACAACTGATTCTTCCATTTCAGTCTAAAACCAATTAAAAAACAAAGTATATAAGGCCGCATCCAGCCAGTTTTGAACCACACATTGGTTAAAATAATCTAATCAATCTATCTATATTACCTAACTACATAGGGTGAAACCACACATTCAGCATTTTTTTTTTTTTTGCAATTCCACTCCATTTGTTGAGTCAAGGATAATCCCAAAGGGAAAGGAGCAATAAACTATAATTTTTGTCCTCTGAATTTGTGTCCTGTTTTATTGGTTGTCCCCAAGCCTCTGACCAAACCTGACTCCCTGTTGTTGTTCTCCCATTAGGTAATCCCTCAACTCCGTTTCCCTGTTAATCCCCGCAATTTAAAAAAAAAGGCCAGCGGGTATTGTGCTGCGGCTGAGTGGGGACACAAACAGAAGTACACAATTCAAATACTTACTGGCATTTAAAATAAATGCGAACGTCAGAGTGGGATTTCTCAAACAGCTTTTCTTTCTTATTCCTTAATGGATTATCAGTGTATGTGCAGACATTACCTGAGAAACCTTAGCTTGAAACCATACAAGCAATATTTATGTAAGCATGTATGTAAATAAATGCAATCTGTGAGTTGTGTTCCCTTGGCTTGGCGCACTCTTTAACTTTGCAGAGAGAATATGATAGTTGCTGATGTGCTGACTTCCTTCCGTTATAATTAAGTTGATATGCATGCTTTTCATGAAGAAAGGCACAACAAGTGCAACATAACACACTTATCTACCAGCCCGATACAATTTTTTTGCAAAATGAACAATGTTGTCTTTCTATTTCACATTTCTGCACCTGTTACAAGGATACCACAGGAGGAAACCCAATATAGCCTGGGGAAAAGATACGTTTTAACTTGTCTCCCTATGGGCAACACTTCCAGAAATTTAACTTTCAGGAAAGAAAACATTACACCTGCCTGGCAGACATTAGAGACCGTTTCCTCATAGAAAAGACAACATGTTTGAATATCAGCTAAAGTCCCTACAAGCTTCATTTCACAAAGCAAATGCATTGCGTACACAACCATAAGATCACTGATATTGAACTGTCCATATAGGTCAAGCGACCTCAATGAATGCTTTAGACTAACCGAGAGAAGAAAACTGCTCCATTTTTACAGATTCTTTAAAACAACTTCTACCTTTAATTGTGCTTTTATACAGAACATTTCTACATATTAATCCACTATGGTGCAGTCAAAGATGCATTATAAATACACACAGCTTCTTCAATCCTGTCTGCCTTGCAAAACAACTCCCTTTAAAGCATTTGGTGAAAATGTATGGAGAAAGGCCCACTCAGTTTCCCCAACTATATTTCAAAACAAAGTATTGGGTCTGTATATACAGCTAAATTCAGACCTGCATTTATTTGCATCTTTTTTAGTTAATCTTTTTAGTATTCATTCTACAGGATCCGGGTGCTGAATATGAATATATGCCAATGTCATATAAAGGCAGTCACGCTCAGCAGATACCATTTTGTTGGCAGAAAACTAAATAATTTTAGCAGATGTTCACTGACAATCTGATTTTGCAGAAGCCTCTGGGTAGCTCGGAAATTCTGCCTACGTATCCAGGAGAGCGCGGCTCTGTGAGAAACGTCCCGTCATCCGCAATATAGCAGAGGCTACTGCTGCCCGGCTGACTGACAGGAAACGGGAAGAGCGTGACAGTTCCGGGGCCCTAAGAGTGACAGGCCTGTTTGTAGGGCTGTAGTAGGTGTCACTCAGGTCTCTTTATACAGTAGTCGTGCTTTCTTCCTCTGAGTTTAGTACTAACATCTTTTATTGATTATCATTTTTTTTTTTTCTTTAACGTAGCGTTAGATCTTGGTCTTTGCGTTTCTGAGGTCACCTGCCTGCCTTTCATCTCATAGATCCAATAAGACTTCTGTCTTCAGTACCATTTCTCCCTTTCAATCTTTCTGCTGGTTGGTAAGGCCCCTGGCAGAGACCTCCTAATCCATTAACCATAAACCAAATGTAAAAACACATACTCCACTATACTAGTGACATGATATTTCCTTACAAACATCCATCTACACCTGAAATAGCAGACCTTTTTTGGCTACAACACTTTATCCTGCTCTTTTTTGGTTGCTACAATGTTAAAATGCTCATTAACTGTAACACATCATTATTCATAGACAGACAGGTTTTACAGCTAATGTGATATCACCCTACAAAGAAAACATGTGCAGGGTGTATCGCCAAACTGCTGAACACTGTAAAATGTATAAATGCAAATGTGTATTTCTTTCGTTTTATTAAACTTCACTGGTGTAATTGTCTGCGGTAAAATACACACACGAGCATAAAAGCAGGTGTGTGGTATTGGAAGAAACTAAAATTGGGACAAGTCTTTATCTAAGGATTTAATATAAGAAAAATCCTGTCAGTATTAAAAGGTGCCTTTAGGAAAAAGGATTCAACTCCTCTTGTACTTGATGAAGAATCATTGGATGTAAGTTTCGTTGGATAGTTTTAAAATTGGCACCATTGGCATTTTCAGATTAATACACTATTTTCTAATGAACACCCCATGGACAACCTAGCCTATGCAGAAAAAGTGCTCTGCTACCTTTGTTCAGTTAGTCATTAACCCGAGGCCAAACCTCACACACTGAAAATTGAAATGACCTTTGAGACAACAGTGAGAGTAAAGCCCACAAACAGAACAACTGTGAAGCAACTCGATTGTGCAGTATAGTAATTGGTGCTTATTAGGGTTATCTGCATAACATTTTCCTTTTACCTGAAGAGCATTAAGGAACAGCAAGATAGTCAAAAATAAGAGGCATGAAAGGCAGGTATAGGTTAATGGATAGGCAGCAAATTGCAGAGGACAGATTTAATATTCACTACTATAGCAAGGCATAGTTGGTGAAGAAAGATTGATGCTCTGGTTTATCAGACACAGTGGGCTTTTGATTTGCAGTTCACTTCAGAATGAAAAACATATACATATATATTTTGCTGGAGATACTTCAAAAGTAGCCTAAAGTATTGTATTGCCATTTGGAAATTGAGTGTAAATTGTCATCAAATGAAGGTAAATTAACGTGGCTGTGTCAACAAAATGTAAAACATAAATAATATGGTTGCTGTGCAGAATATGGTCACAGTAAATCCAAGACAACAAAATGTAAAAAACTACCAACCCAGTACAACATAAACCAATCACAACTCATCACAACCAAAAAGAACGGTTCCAGAGACCTAAATTAGATTTGAAAAATGAAGTCCTGCTCACCAGAATATTTCCTCCCCTAATGATCAATAAGTGTATAAAACTTACCAGTTACTCCAACAAATTCTGACATGAAAATAAAAAGACGTCAAAGTGAACCCGTGCTCACATTTTGATTTAAATCTGCAGTACCCCTTTGATAATTATAGTAAAACTACACAGAATCAGCCTCACTTTTTTTTTTTTTTTTGATTGGTACAGTATTCTCTTTCAGGAAATCAAATTAAAAATTTAAAACTGGAAAAAAAAAAAAGTGAACACCAAATGATTTGCGGGAACACATTTAAAATACTGGCATAGAATTAAAACTGCCAGCCAGTTTTAAAAGTGTCCACCTGCAAGCTTTTTCCCCTTGCAGTGGCTCAGCAAGAAGTCAACTGGTCAACTTGTTTCAATGGCAACAGCTGAGGGCACATCTGCCACCCTAGCATAGATGCTGACAATATTTATGTCAACAGAGGGCATAATAATTGAGTTGCTTCCATCATACATAAATCAGGGGAAATGTAGACATGGGGAAAAAAGGAATTTCTGAATGAACCTGTACTATAGTCACTTCAGTTCCTTAACCATTGAAGACCTGCCCTTACCCCCCACCTTCTCACTTCTCGTTTGGTAGACTTGCAAGTTATTGTTTTTGACTACAGTTCTCAGAAACTGCCAATTAATCCAGGTGTTTGGTGCAAACAGTCATTTGGGAGACTTAAGTGTTTCAAAGACAAGGTAAAAATAGTGTTGTTGTTGTCAAATACATAATTAAAATCCTGGACAATTGGGAGTCTATGAAGACCGTAGGTGATAAACCCTAATCAAATCTGTCAGCACCTGCCAATGTTATCATCAAATTTGTGCTGTTGAGACTTGTAAGGAAAACAGAGCCAAGATTTCTTGGAATGCGTCTTTGTTTATCTTGTGTTCAAGGTAAAAACACGTCATGAAGCCAGAAGTGTTGGCTATGTTGATGCATACGCAAGAGCAGCGATGAAACATTTCACCCGTGGCACCAACACGCTGGACTGTTTTCAGACCGCTCACTGCTTAGGAGATGGAAGGGAAGTAGTTTGAAAAGCAGCGTTAAAAGGGAATAGAACAGAAAGGAGTTGGAAAGCCGCGAACTTAGGGATAAAAAGGTTTCTAAAGCATTCAGAAATTAGCCAAATTCTCAGTAGAAGCCTTAAGAATTAAAAAAGGTTGTGAGAAGGGAAACAGATAATGAAAGGGAATACTGTACCTTTAGTATTTTTAGTCCAATTTGGAGATTCAACTTTTCCATCCCCACACTTCTCCGCCCCCACACATAGTTAAAGGTGGGGAAGGTGCCCAAAACAGGCTACAAATGCACAACCACAGTGAAATACAAAATTTTAAGAATCTTTATTGAAATAAAATTTCCTTTAATTATCAAAAGTATACAAATTTACAGGTTACATTCTTCTGAAAATAAATATCAAATCAAATGGAATTAAAAAGGGGATAACTGCAGCTTTAAATACAAAATTAACTCGCCCATTTTGTAACAGACATCTTGACACAGGGGTCGCATTTATCAAGTTTAACAGTTGAAAGCTACCTCCCTCAGCAAAGACCTTTTACTATAGATAAACTAAACTGCTGTATAAAAACTCGAATTGCCTTCACATGCAAAATATCCTGGCAGCATGCACAGTAAAGTCGTAAAGCTTTTATCATACTGTATCCAAGCTTCAATGCATCCCTTGCTTCTCCAATTGTGTCTTTCCTTTATGTACTTTAATTATTGGCAATTTATTGTGAATTAAACAATTTTATAAGAGATGCACACTTCTTAATTGTGTATAGTTGATTATTAAAAGAGCAAGAATCTTCATAAGTAAATTCTATGATTTTGTGTGGGCAGAATTGTTCTACACAGAAACATAAGGGCACCTGCTTATTGTTATTTTACAGACACTTTACCTTTTAAGTTTTTAATATACATCAGATAAAACCCAAAGCTGGCATATATCTATATGCACAAATCAGATTGATTTCATCTGTTGTGCGTCACAGATCTAACAAAACAAAACAAATGTGGGGAAACACGAGTCATGAAAATTAATAGCAAAAGTAATTTCTAGGGATCAGCCTTCACTTGGTACACAATTAAACAAACATCATCATGAAAGTCTCATGCTAACTTATTAAATCTGCAAAAGAATTTTAATTTTAATATACGAGAATTTTAAATGAAGTGAAATTATGAAACGTATGAAGAAAACAGAAAACATTAAAAACAAATTTTGTATTAACAATCTATTAATTACAGGTTGAAATAGTGTATTCATCTTACTGAAGACTTCTAAATGTATATAGGTAAGGTAAACAATAACTTGTGGCACCTTAATACCATGTGGAGGGTGTAATTAAAATGCGACCCCTGGTTTAATCAAACGCAAACTAGTAAAACAGAACATTCAGTATCAACATATATACAATTTTAAAGTCAGCCTGCCTTCAACTGTGTCCTAGAAAAGTAATTCAGCAAATCTTTTTGGTTTTTATCAAGGCTACAGTAAACTTCATCTGCTCCAGACTTGTCCATTTTCTTGATGTGAGTAAAGGTTAATACTAAACCAGACCTCACAACCTTTCTTTTTATAGGTGGTATACTAAGGTCTTGACATTGAAACCTCATAATATGCAGGTATTTAACATCCCCAGGTATGTAAAAAAAGGCACTTCGGCAATTAAGTTGGGGATGGAATTACCTGTTATTAGTCTTTGTTACTGAAACTAATTTTTAATTGGCTTGTCAGAAGGCTGAGAGGTAGGGTTTAAAACCTTTTTAGTGCATTACAGTGCAAAAGACATTCCTCCATATTTAAGTGTGTGGGTTTTTTTTCTCCAGTGTCCACAGGAGAGATTTCAAATCTTTCGAAAAAGAAAAGTTTCATGTTTAGTTAACATAAGATTTTAATGTGAAATTGCCTTAAAATTCTTCCAAGTGTGCCTTACAAAGAAATAAGTCAAGCCATTGTTCGGTCTCAGATAAGAGTGAGCTATGAGACCAAATATCACTGACCCTCAACATTTGACACATGAATATGGAGGATGCATATCACCATTTTGTCCTTCATAGCTGAAGCAATGCCGGTGCAGAAAACCCAGAGCAACTAAAAACACCTCCTTCATTTAAAAGGTTAAAAAAAAAAAACACACAAACAAAATCCTCAAATATTTGTTTTGGCTTCAATAAGAAAAATAAAAATAAAAGACAAACAGACAAAAAAGTGTACTAAAATGACTAACTCTTTAGTATAGGCAAAACATTTCTGGGATTTCTGGGGTAGAAGTCCATTCCTACCACACCTCATTAGTCCACATAATGTTCCTGTCCAACCCTGCTGTGTTTAGGAAGTCATCTCCTACCTGTTTGTTGCTGTATTTCGGGGGGTTGGCCTTGTAGCTGTAATCCGAATACTGGTCCGAACCCATGGAATTGTTGTCTCCAGTCCCGACAAAAGTGTTGGTTGCTGGGAGGTCTTGGACAGCTTGATGCTTCTTAGATGCAGAAGGAGACTGGGGCTGGAGCTGGATGGAGGGCAGGGGGGAATTGGAACGGTAGTGGCGGCCAAGGTCTGGGCTACCAGGCGGGTAATTAAGGGGTAAGTGGATTCTGGGACTGTCATTGACGCCATCATTGATGAGGTTGAATTTTAAACCCTTCGGGTGGCTGGCTTCCTCATCCTCCTCTAAAGTCTTGGCAGGCTTGGGGGCTTTTCCTTTTTTCCCCTTTTTCCCTTTGTTACTCTTCGGGCCCTGTTTGGGTGCATATAGATCCTTGGTCTCCTTCTTCCCTGCCTGGTAACCACTCTTAGCCTCTTTCTGCAAGTGGTAACGAATGACCACAACAATAACGATGACCAGGATGACCCCAGTGATCCCCGCAAGACTGCCATAGAGGATGTTGCTTCGCTGGGTGGACTGGCTAGAATCAGGATCCCCAGCAATATCTCGGTCTAAGGGAGTGTAGAGACTGTGCCCCACCAGCGACTCCACTAATGTGATGTTGTTGATGGTCTCGTTCACAAAAATGTGCACCAAGGCTGTGGTATGTCTAGGGGGCTTCCCTTTGTCGCTCACTCTTACAACTAACCTATGAAGTCCATTGTGTTTCCGAAGAAACTCTTTAGCTAAAGTGATCTCTCCATCAGAAGGAGAAATGCGGAAAAGGTCATGTGGATTGCCACCTGTGATACTGAACACCAGCTCCGCATTTGGGCCAGTGTCCATATCCTCAGCCTCCACTCTCTCAACCATTGAATCAGGGTTGGTTAGAGGGGAAAGATGCTTGTAAGAGGAATTTGAAGGTTTTGTGACATAGGGAGCATTGTCATTTTCATCTAGGACATTGATGGTCACTCCAACATACGAAGACCTTGGAGGATCACCACCATCTACTGCCTTCAGACGGAAGGTGTACGTGCTTTCCTTCTCCCGGTCAAAAGAGATGCTGGAGTAAATTGTCCCCGTGCCGTTCTGAATGACAAATTTACCATTATCTGGCTCAACAGAAATATGCACTCGCGCATTCTCGCCTTTGTCAGCGTCCAGGACTGTCACCATTCCGACCGGACTGAGAGGGGGCATGTTTTCTGACACAGAAAAGCTGTAGCCGTTCAGCATGAATTTGGGGTCATTGTCATTGCGGTCCAGCACCTTGATTACTACTGTAGCCGTTCCTCGAAGGCTGGGGACCCCTTTGTCGGCAGCTGCCACGTTGAATTCATAGCGTTCCCTATGTTCGCGGTCCAGCTGGTTGCGCACCCTCACTTCCCCCGTGTTTGAGTTTATTTCAAAGAGACCTTTCGTGGAGGAGTCAAGGATAATGCTGTATGTGAGCTCAGCATTAGTGCCGCTATCTGCATCTGTAGCCACTACATCCACGACCTTGTCCCCTGGCTGATTTTCTTCTGCAAAATCCACTTCGAAGTGGCTCGGAGAAAAGATGGGCGAGTTATCATTTATATCTGTAACCTGGACCTTCAAAGAGTTGGTACTAGAGAGAGCTGGATTGCCCGAATCCACAGCCACGATCTCAATCCGATACTCCTTGACCCGTTCATAATCCAATAGAGTTGTGGTCTGGAGGAAGTATTTCTTCTTCTTGTCACTTGAAGATTCACTCGCTGGCCTAAGCTGAAAAGGGACGTCCCCAGCGACCACACAAGTCACCACGGCATTCTCCCCTTCATCACGGTCTGAGACTTGGACCAGGGCTACTGGGGTTCCAATGGGCATGTCCTCCGAAATATTGGCCACCCCATCTTGATGGATTACTAGCCCAATTCCACGGATCTCAATGGTGGGAGCATTATCGTTCTGGTCTTTCACGTTGATGGAAACGAAGACCTTTGAACTCTTGGGTGTGGGTCCTTTGTCTCGGGCAATCACATAAAATTTTAGCACATTTACTTCTTCTCGGTCTACAAGTCCCTTCACATAGATCACCCCACTAGAACGATCAATCCGCAGCAACCTCTGAACAACATCAGAGGGTTGATGTAAAGTGTACTCAATCTCTCCATTGGGCCCCATGTCTGAGTCATTGGCTTTCACCTGCAAAAAAAAAAAAAGGTAGATTTATATCCAAATTCAAATTACATTATAATGTAAGATTCATTTATCTAGATCAGGCATGTACATCTCAAACAAATAGACTACTAATTAAAAATGTAATTTCTATAGAAATACATTTTAAAGAAACATTTTGTTTGATGCAAATATATTTTGTGCTCATTTCTAATCTTATCATGTGAACATGTTGAATCAACAACTGTTATCGTTTTCTTAATGTTGGGGTTGGCATAATTATTATTTCCTGGTTTCAATAAGAACAGATAGAAATATATATATTGGGCCTACAGTTAACTGATTGTCATCTGGATTACATTAGACAAACAGGCATGTTTGCTAATCAATCCTCTCAATAATGAGGCTCTTGTTCAGAGAAAGCCATTAAACGGCGATTGAAACAAGTGACAGAAGACCTAACAGACTGAATTAGATCAACCGCTATCTGTAAGCCTTGCCAAAAATAAGTCCCTTCCACTGAGAATGTGATCTAAAAAGTCATCCCAGATTGCATTAATGTAATTAATAAATAGCTTCAGAGTTCTCACTAGATGCTCCTTAACAAGCCACACAACCTTTCCGGAATAACCACCCTGAAATAAGAGTCCAGAACAAACACACCACATTTTGAAGTCACAGCAACCAACTTTTGGGTCGTGTTCAACAAAGAGAAGTGAAGCCATTTTGTATTCTGCCGGCATAGAAAAGTCGTTAAACCCAATAGAGGCATTAAAAACAAACAAGACTTGCAATTAATCATATTTTTGATAGAACAAAACGCATGTCAGGAGGGCTGTTTTGAGTTATTTTTTATAAAAACTGTCAAGGTTCCTCTTTATCACCATGGATGTTTTGTTTAAACATCATTTTGCTTTCAGTTTACAGGGTCTGCATGCTTTTGTACAGCCCTATGATGCATGCTGTGTACATAACTATAAATCCTCCCAATAGGAAACACAGCCTTCTGGTTGGTGACTGATGGTAATATGAAATGGATTTGTTCACCCATTACATTAACATTATGTACTGAACCTATTTTTGCTTACTTTCAGCATGTATAATCTTTGCTGACAAGCAAGAATGAAAGGCTTTCAAATCTTGAATTAATTTACCGTAAAAAACAATAACACTAGGCTATATGTCCCTGAACATATTTTCAAGTGAAGAGTGACGAGTTACCGCTGAATATAAGAATTTTCATTTTAAATGCATTCAAGTATTAATATGTGGCTGTATGCATGTGTGTATTCAGTATGATAAATAATTATGATTACAGAGGGGAAGGAAAATGGTTCTTCATACCTTATTTCAATTATATATTGTGCCTGAACACCAAATTCAAACTGCTCCTGAAAAACCTCCCACGCCATTCCCAAACTAATCTTTGCCACATTCATATTTGCTGGTATCTCGGCAGCTGTCATCGGTTACCTTTCATAGTATTTTAAAAATATATATTTAAGCCACCAAGAAAGAAATAAAATCAATACCTCTCTAAAAATATGATTTGGTTTCCCAGTTTCCTTAACCCTAACCCTGTTATCTTGGAACTGTGCCCAGGTCCAGCAGTGAAATGTGAACGCTCTGCATGCGAGTCTGCTTGTCAGGCAGGTTTTCAGAGCTCAAGTGCACTTGTGGGAAAGTACCACCAGAGTTCAGCAGTTCCAGTTTCACTGGGGCGCTCACAGCTTCCATTTGTTAATTGCCTTGGATACTGGAGTTTATATTTTGCACCTGAACTGAAGACCTAACGAAAGTGGTTAAAGTCAACAATAAAGCCTTAATAAAACAATCCTGGGATACTTAGGAAACTTAATTTTGTCATGGGAGAATCATATTATATATAGATAGATGGATAGCTTTAGATACATAGATAACATTACAGTTGACTAAATTCCACCTATTCTAGCACCTGTTGGTTTTATAACAGATGGTGCTAATGATTATTTTGGATTAAATGGTTTTGTGAATCTCCCCAGCATGCTCAGGTCTTAATT
Organism: Amia ocellicauda; assembly: GCF_036373705.1. Taxonomy (NCBI): domain Eukaryota; kingdom Metazoa; phylum Chordata; class Actinopteri; order Amiiformes; family Amiidae; genus Amia; species Amia ocellicauda. The sequence continues at coordinate 15,637,141 of NC_089860.1, forward strand.
GAAAGGACATTTATTCAGACATAATATTTCAATTACCAGGTTTAAGCAGTTAGACCTTTTTTCACAAGTGTTCAGATAGCTTTGAGTCAGTTAAAGCCATGTCTCTACTACACATTATTATGAAGTGCAGTTGGTATGTGCAGGCTGCAGGAGCTGTGAATATTTCAGTACTGCCGGAGAGTTATATTTATATAGTTCAGACTTTTATATACTGTAAAGGTATTTAAAAAGCCTTTTCTTCCCCCCCCCCAATTTAAAATAGTCTGCTTTAATTACAAAAGAGCTGAAAGCAATGCATTTGATATTGGCTACACATTTTAAATATGTTAAAATAGAAGGTTTGTACCTGAAGAACAGAGTGTCCCACGGGGCTGTTCTCTGGTAGGTCAGCTTCATACACCATCTTTTCAAACCTTGGGGCATTGTCATTGGCATCTGTGATGGTGATTCTCAGCAAAGCGCTGCTGTAACGTGCTGGGCTCCCACCATCCACCACTTTGATGTTAAGATCGTAAGAGTCTTTCTGCTCTCTGTCCAGGGTTTCCAACACAATAAGCTGTGGAAGCTTCTCACCCTGGTCCTCTGCCACCTGCAGCCCAAAAAGATTACTGGCATCAGAGCCTGTCGTCAAGTCATAGTCCGAGACTCCATTGCGTCCTGAGTCCCTGTCGGTGGCCAAGGGAATTGAAAAAAGCGCCCCTAAATGAGTGTTCTCTGGGATCGAAAGACTCAGGATAGGAGAGGAGAACTGCGGCGTGTTGTCATTGATGTCTTGGACCTCGATTTTGCCTTCAATAAGACGAGGTCTCTGGTTCTGGTTGAGGTCTGTGATGGACACCTCGAACTCCAGAATGCAGGGGTCATCGTCGAAGAGGTTCTGACAATCTTTTAAGGTCTCTCGGTCAATTGGAATCTCTGTAGTAAATATATCTCCTGTTTTTCCATCCACACGGAGGTAAGGGGCTCCCACCTCCAACTTGTAAAGGTGACCGGTGTCTGGTAGACCTTGGTCGGACGCTAAGCTACCAATCAGTGTGTTCGGAGGTTGCTCTTCAGGTACCCTGTAGAGGATACTCCCCACAGTCCTGCTGCAAGACACCAGCAAGACGGTGCATAAGAGTAGAGATCCAGGAGATGCATCCATCGCCACGGGCAGGACTTCAGCCTAGAGAAGGAACAAAATGATTTATATTAGTTCAAAGGATTGTTGGGTGCTGGAAAGTGCTCTCATTTGACTCCACGACTCAGTTTAAAAATTGTAGTCTGACTTTGAACTTGGACATGGAAATGTATTGTCTTGTATGATTTGGAAAATATTAAAATTAGTACGTGTCCCAATTGATTAGGCATAAAATAAGCCACACCACAATTGCACATGACCTCCATTTGAGATTCATCTTGTATGTTTTGCAAGTGTTCTCTGTATGTCATAAGACAGAACTAAATTACAGATGCATTTGTAAAATATTCAGTACTTAACCTTCAAGTTTACTTGAACTAAATACCAAAATCTTAAATTTATATTTTAAATCACTGAAGGAGAGAAGGGATTTAATGTTAATGCTTTCTACATCTGTGCAACACTATACATTTATAAACTATAAATGCTAGCGTTTGATTTCAAACTTAACCATCTTATTACTTCACACTATTTTGGGCTCTGCTTTGATCACCATTCACAAAGGCAATTTTCAGAAAAGTTAAAATAAAAACACAGCTACTATAAAGGCTAAACTATATATTTATCAAGGAATTTTATTATGAGAACAAAAGTACGTGATATCATAGAAAGAGTGAAAATGTTAAACTGGCAATGGGCCGGACACATTGCAAGAACAACAGATCAAAGATGGATAAACAAACCTAAGAATGGACCCCAAAAGATGGAAAAGACCTACAAGGAGAACACATAGAAGCCGGGAAGATTAAGTCAGAAGCTATGCTGGCGTGACATGAAAAAAAAAAAAAAAAAAAAAAAAAAAAAAAAAAAAAGAGACATCTCTGGAAACATCTTGGGGAGGCTTTCATCTAGCAGTGGATCGATATAGGCCGATATATGTAGGTTGAGAAATGTGTTGGTCACTTTGTACACTTTCAATAATCAAAAGTATAATGTAGATTAGAACCAGAGGCGTACGACACTCCCCCGCAGCCCCCGCGGTGCAGGGGGGCCCACAGAGATGCAAGGGCCTCTCCCAACATTTAGTAAAACATATATATATATAAATAAATCAAGACATTATTATTATTATTATTATTAATAATAGTTTCCCCTTAATTCCATAAAACATTAAAAAAAAAAAATTCCAGATCCCCTGGTGGTATTTTCCCGTATATTGTCCCATATATATAACTTCAATGGGGAGTGAGGTTGAATCTCGCGTTCTGATCTTGCGGGGGGGCCACAATAATTTCCCGTACGCCACCGAATAGAACATTTAATGAGGTAAAATTCTAGCAATTTTTTAGTAATACCCCTTTATTGTATGGTGAATATCTTGTATTGTAACGTGAATACCCTTTGGTATAGATCCAAGAGTGCACTTAACAGCCAATCACTGCCCTACCAGACAGTCTGGGTCTTTTGGTGTTGTTGTAACAAACTTGCCTGCACTGCTGCATACTTTTTTTAAATATATAACTGAATATAGCAAGCATACATTTGTTAAAGAATACAGTCTGACAAACATTATGTATCATTTATTTCTTATAATATTGATAATTTAAAAACAGGCAAAGTAATTAGTTCTAAATAAACAAATACATTCATGATGAAAATAATTAAATAAAACCAAGTTAATTTATTTTCCATTAAGGTTGGGGTGGCTCTCTTTGATGCTCCTGTATCTATTAATTGCAAAGGCTCTCACATTTGCAAAGCAGCTGCCTATTAATGTTACCATAATGAGATTCTGTGCAACACATAGAAAACAGAACCCCATTTCTCAAGGTCTCCCTTACCTGTAGCTTGAAATATTTATCATAACAGTTCATTCATTTTTATTTTGTGTTATATTAATCAAAATGCTTTGAAGGGATGTCTGTCGTGCAGTGGACCGTTTGTCAAAGCAAGGTGGGTGAATAGGAGGTAAAACGCATACAGTATGGTGAACTAAAATCATACTGAAAACTATGGACTCCTTTTCAATACAGTAAGAATGCTTGCATTTTGTCTATTGCTAATTTGATCACCCTACCCAGCAAGAAGCTACATTTCAGATGTAGTATAGATTATAATTATCCTGATGACACCCTTGGAAGAACCATTTGACACATACTTCTGCAGTTGAACAGAAGATCTAATTAAAATTTGAAATAACAGAATCCAGGATTTGGCATAAGTCTTTAGCCTTTCCTTTCATATCCTCCACAGCACACTGCCAAATGTGTCACAGACAGGCAGCCTGATCCAGTTTTGTTGCCCGACCTGTATAAGGCTGAAGACAACTCAAGCCATCCTCTCGGTATTTCACATTGCACTGATGAAGGACTGAGCAATCAGTGGATTTTTTTTCCCCTTTCCTAATGCAAATAGGAATGCAATTTCAGCTATTTGCCACAGAACTGAGAACCATCTGCACATACACTCACCTAAAGGATTATTAGGAACACATGTTCAATTTCTCATTAATGCAATTATCTAACCAACCAATCACATGGCAGTTGCTTCAATGCATTTAGGGGTGTGGTCCTGGTCAAGACAATCCCCTGAACTCCAAACTGAATGTCTGAATGGGAAAGAAAGGTGATTTAAGCAATTTTGAGCGTGGCATGGTTGTTGGTGCCAGACGGGCCGGTCTGAGTATTTCACAATCTGCTCAGTTACTGGGATTTTCACGCACAACCATTTCTAGGGTTTACAAAGAATGGTGTGAAAAGGGAAAAACATCCAGTATGCGGCAGTCCTGTGGGGGCGAAAATGCCTTGTTGATGCTAGAGGTCAGAGGAGAATGGGCCGACTGATTCAAGCTGATAGAAGAGCAACTTTGACTGAAATAACCACTCGTTACAACCGAGGTATGCAGCAAAGCATTTGTGAAGCCACAACACGTACAACCTTGAGGCGGATGGGCTACAACAGCAGAAGACCCCACCGGGTACCACTCATCTCCACTACAAATAGGAAAGAGAGGCTACAATTTGCACAAGCTCACCAAAATTGGACAGTTGAAGACTGGAAAAATGTTGCCTGGTCTGATGAGTTTCGATTTCTGTTGAGACATTCAGATGGTAGAGTCAGAAATTGGCGTAAACAGAATGAGAACATGGATCCATCATGCCTTGTTACCACTGTGCAGGCTGCTGGTGGTGGTGTAATGGTGTGGGGGATGTTTTCTTGGCACACTTTAGGCCCCTTAGTGCCAATTGGGCATCGTTTAAATGCCACGGCCTACCTGAGCATTGTTTCTGACCATGTCCATCCCTTTATGACCACCATGTACCCATCCTCTGATGGCTACTTCCAGCAGGATAATGCACCATGTCACAAAGGTCCAATCATTTCAAATTGGTTTCTTGAACATGACAATGAGTTCACTGTACTAAACTGGCCCCCACAGTCACCAGATCTCAACCCAATAGAGCATCTTTGGGATGTGGTGGAACGGGAGCTTCGTGCCCTGGATGTGCATCCCACAAATCTCCATCAACTGCAAGATGCTATCCTATCAATATGGGCCAACATTTCTAAAGAATGCTTTCAGCACCTTGTTGAATCAATGCCACGTAGAATTAAGGCAGTTCTGAAGGCGAAAGGGGGTCAAACACAGTATTAGTATGGTGTTCCTAATAATCCTTTAGGTGAGTGTATGTCAAACTCCATTCTGAACATGTAATTGACTTAACTGGTTTAGTTTACTGCAAACAATGGAAGGATGCATTAGGTCTGTACAATTCAAGGAACATCATGATCTAATACAATTAAAATTAATAAAATGACTGCGCTATTATAATCAATAAAAATTATGAGAATAAGTTATTCAATACTCAGTAAATATGTTCATGGATATAAACTAAGTTTATTGGTCACGTCATATAACTACAGAACCAACTTTATAATTTTGATTGAAGACAACCAAATAGAATAGTTTATGAACCCTAATTGATCAATTCATTTAAAATGCATATCTGATGCCCTACAATCAAATAAATACTTGTATCTAATAGGATCTTATAACTTAAGTCCAATCTGGAGAAACAATATTTATTAGTGGATCTTGCTCATCTTTTTTGCTGGATCTTGTTGAGGCTAACATTGTTCCTATATGCAATTGAATTTGACAATAATAAAAAAAAAAAATCAGAGCATCATTTAAAATGTTAATTTTGTCTTCATCTACCTGTAACTTTCTACGGATATCCTGTACAATTGCACTGCTGTGTTAAGAGAAAAAAGAAAAAGCTAGCGACAAGTAGGCTAAGTCTTTACAATGCAACATGCATCCTTCAGAGTCATGAACAGAATAACTAAATAATAATGTTGAGTTGGCTGTATTGCTCAGGATTTCAACATGAATCATGACTCACAATTAAACAACTCAGAAACTGAATCCACGTAATGTCCATTATAATCTATGGTTCTTTTCTGTGGGGAGAAATAAAATCCTCATACATTATTGAACAAAGATGGGGGTCCTCGGTTATCATATAAAGATGATACCTCCTAAGAGGCTCTTTTAAAAAATATCAAAACAGAACTATTAGTTCAGGAAACAAAACCAGAAGAATTGACCATTGTAACATTTCACCGAGGACTCATTTGTTAGCTACCTCTATCTCGTCACAGTAAAGCTTTTAAAAAATCATTGGGGTATGCCAAAGCTCTTTAAAAGCATTCCATACGTGATAAAGTACTCAAGTTGGGAGCATTATTTGAAGCTGCAGTCTTCTCAGCATTACCCCATGATGCGACAAAAAACAACAAATGGTCTTCTAACTTTCTTTAACCATTTCAGTTTTATTCCAACCATTTTGTTTTTCATATAACCATTACAACAAATGCTTAAAGGGTTTAAAAGAGTAACTTCAATTCAACACCTACCCTAATGTCTAAGTACAGCATTACTCTGCAACAGTTTTCTAAAATTCACAGCAAGGTGTTCATCACACACCTACGCCACCTTGCATTACATACTTTCCAGAGCAGAGAGGTAATGTCAGAGGAAGAACTGTAAGAAATCTAAATCCTACACTGCCAGGCATCTGTTGCCTGTCAAAAAAGGCACCCAAGAAATGGTGAGGTGAATCTTTGGAAATAGAAGGCGTTTATTTGTGGAAGAACAGAAATCCACACAGTGATCTGTAAAAGACAATAAGGTTTGCTTTACCTCTGCCAGGGCAAAATCAATTTGTCAAAAAGGACTTTGAAGAGAAGACCGGAGCAACATACAGAGAAACGTTGTGCTGTATATATTTTGTGGGCTCAGAGCAGCGGTGAAAAACACCCTGGGTCCAAAGTTTCCTCTGTAGCTAAACTAATATGTTACTTATGTTACTTTTGTGTGTGTACAAAATACTGTGGAAGAATAGACCGGAAGGGAATTCGGTTGGGAGATAATTGAACATACAGCAAATAAATTATTTATGTATTTAAAAAAAATAATTTGCTGGCGATTTAGACTTGAGTACAGCATACCCGTTTATTTTATTGTTACTGCTTGGATAGAACCTCATAATTTACACATCTGACCTTCTATACTGAAAGCAAGCTGTCCCACCCTAATGCAAGCCCTAAAATCCACAGCACAATAAATTTGAGGCCACAGACTGAAAGGGGTGTGTATTACAGCTACTAAGAGTGTTAGAGCTACTGGTGCAATTAACTTTTATAACCCAAAGAACACATAACCATTATCCTTAAAATCCTAAACCACAGAAAATACCATTCTAAATTTAAATAGAAATGAGTTTGGTTCATCTGTTAAAATGTATCATTTAAGCTTTATCAACTTATTAGGAAAAAAGAATTGTAACAAAACATGAAACCCATCACAAGGATAGTTACGAAGAGGAAAAAATAAATAAACACCATCAATTCCCTTGTAAAAAAGCATAAGAAGTTAATGGTCTCTTCAGAAATTTCATTCACAGAACATAAAAAACATTAAACTACAGTAATGATGTGGTCTTGTTGTAATTCCAAGCAAACCAACATTCTGAAAATATTGATCAAAGGATGCAGGGAAAAAAGGCTTTAAAATGTTGCTTGGGAGAAATATTCAATTCTAGGGTCATCTAAGGGAACAGGAGACTGGTGTGTCTTGAGAGGCCAAATTCAAGTGCCACATGGCCGAATGTGGGTGGTCCAGGCTCTCCCTGGAGATAAAGAGGATTATTTTAATTATTTCTTTCAGACTGTTTTCCAAGATTAGTCCTAAATCAGATGCAGGAAACTGTTGCATTTCTGTCCACATTTCTGACCAAGATGTAGACTGCTCAGGTCAATAAGCAATGCAGTGCAAATGGCTCTTCTCAGCGGGATTGTTAGTCAGAAAACGTTGCTTAAAATACAGCAAGTACTTTTTCAAATCTAAGGCAGAGAAAAACACCTGCGTTTGTGTAGTTTACTGTAAATTCTATATAGTTAAAACATCAAGATCTCCTGCCTCAATATGGCATGATTAGTAATAGCTAGCTTTAGAAATGAAAGACTAACACAAAAGACACCATAAATGAATGTGCTGCACTCTTCTGGAAGCAGCATTTTGGCAAAACTAAATGCCTCTTTCATAAAACTGCGTGCAATGAAGACTAAATATGCTTAAGTAGTTATTTCATCATTTTTCTTTAGTTCCACAATATGTCATTAGAGGAATAAACTTAGTGCTGTTATTCCACAGTGAAAAATATGTATGACCAGTTTACTGATATATAACCAACTAGATACAATTAATAGACTTACATTATTTAGAGATGAAATGATAATTACATTCAATAGAGGAAAAAAAGGGTTTAACAACTTGTGTTTTTGAAAATGTTTTGTAAAGCCATCATTAAATCTAAAATGCATCTGGAAAACAAAATATGATAATTTAAATATCTATGGTAAGGCCATCATAACAACAAATCTCTCTCCAAAATGTTGATATGCTCTCTAATCTCACCAAGCCAAGCAGTACCGTCTAATGGAAATGTAATGGCATCCTAAGAGGCAAATCAAGAAATTGTGATTTTGTTCCTTATGAAACACCACTAGAGTGCAGTTATACTAGGAAGGGCATCTGAAAGAGGAAATTAAAGTTTAAAAAGCTTTACAATTGTCTGAAAGAATTAAGTTACACGAGATCATTACTTAAAACAATATGGAGGTTATTCAAAAGTTATTAATCCTACAATATTTAATGTAAGGGCAAATGCAAACTAAACACAAATATAAATCCGATGGGGTATTTGGTCTCTGTATAATGATCGTATGCAAGCACAAAACTATCAGTGTTGGTCAAATGGACAATCGGGCATTTACAGTTTAAGGAGCCTCCATAAACTGAACTAGATATGCATCGGTATATATGAACACTAGAGAGAGAATATACGCAAGTGATCTTTCCTCACTAAGGAGCGGGCAATGATGTCTGAGGCGAGACAATGGCAGTGTGCCGTCATGCAGATGGTTTGGAGCACAAGACTGTATTAGAATGAGCAAATACATTGGGAACAGCACGGTGGGATGGCTTAGGTTCACATTTTAAGGTAGTCCAGATTTACCATTTCAAGACCATTTCAATCTTGAATAATATCATGACAGTATTTGTAGAATCAAATCGAAAGACAAGTTTAGATTGAACAGATCATTATCATCATGGATAATAACACACACTTTAGCAATGTACCTCAGTCCTCTACTGGAGAGACTCAAACTATAATAACTAGCACACGATTTAAGAAGCACAAGGAATATTGTAGGATTTTTATCATACTGAAACTACCGTGCACTACTGCCTAGGGCTAGGCTGATACCAGAAGAGTGATGTCCGCTGTGCCCAAAGTTTATGAGGTGAAAGAGCAGTAAGTGACAGATGGCTAAGGGATACAAAATGATCACATATTTCACATAGAAAGCATAAACATATAGAATAAAATATGCCCCTTCAAAATGAAAAAAAACATTTTAATAATGCAAGTTGCTGGAGCATGATTGTGCACGCTTTATTACATAAATCTAATATTTACTAGGCTGCATATTTTTCAAATATTATTTTTAATTTGAAACATAGGTCCATTCCAATTGTTTTTTCTACAGAACACAGGTCAGAGAATAAGTTGATGTTTTTCTGAATAAAAATGTCATGTAAATAAGCATCCTGAAAACCAAACAGATCCTCTGGGTTATCGTTGATAAAGAAAATGAATACGAGACGGCACAGACCATGTATTAGTGTGTTTTTTTGTGTTGATGCATACAGTCAAGAATGGTTGTTCCCAAAACTGGAGTGAATGAACACAGGAGTCCAAACTGCATTTAGTATATATACGAGAAAAACACTGAAAGATGATGTACAGCTTTAAATATTTAGGTTTTGTTGGTTTGTTTTTCCATTTATGAACTTGGAGTCATTCATTTATACTTAGGAATTCCACATTGATGCTGATTGGAAAGTAACCCCATGCTTTTCAGTAACTTATTTCGCATTTGCAACAGGTTGAGGTGTAAAAGGGGGAGAAGTAGCATCTGTGGATGTTTCTACTATTGCAAATTTAAAGAACATAAACATTTTTTTAATTCTTCTGAACCTTGGAGGAGCTACTGTTCTTGGATCATGATGCGGAGAACTGTACATTCAAATCAGCTCAACTCTTCAAGACTAAGAACAGAACACAGAACTAGTTAACATTAAGATTGAACTACGCTGCTGAAATTGTATTAGAGTAATGCAGTTAGGGAATAGGGAATACCTTATCTGGATAAAGAAATATGATCGTGTCTGGTTCATGCTTTTTGGACATAGTGAATATAAAACAATTTACTCCAAAAAGCAGAGACGTCCATACGATTCTGACCTAATAATTTGTTAAATGCAGCTTGTATTTGACTTGTTTGTTAATTGCTGGAATCTTCTTGCGTTTCAAGTTGATAGATTATCATGAAGAAATCCATGTTCTTCTGGTTTTTATTGACAAAAGAAGTGCTGCTTTTGGAATTAAGCTTGCAGCCTTAAACCCCTTCGGTTCAAATAAATTGTAATTATTCCATTTCCAAAAAGCCACAAGTGTTAAGGTCTGTGATGATGCAATTCCAAAACGTGTGAGAAGATCTTAGCAGCAAATGTGGTTAATGAGAGTTCATTGTTAAGCAGATGCTCTACGTATTCGTTTTCTTTAGGTTTTTACAATCAAACTGTGCTTTAAAATAATGACATGCTATAGAGATGCGTCCTGAAAAGCAATCCAAGAATCAAGATTGATGTCCATCGTTTTCTGTCTTGCTTCCAGAATATTATACATTTCCCTTAAAGCCCGATTGAATTCAGTGCTGAATGTATTGAAAATCCTAAACTGTATACTCATCTAACCACTACCACTACACAGACATACATTCTGCACTCAATGCCTATGATGATGGCTGTGTTTGAGAAGTTGCGCAAGAGGTGTATAGTGTCTTTACCTGAAATCTAGCCAATGTGTATTATGGCGTTAACTTATTACTTTACGGCTATATCAGAGGAAATATTTAAAGGTCATTAAAAACATAATGCAAACAAATTACTGGGCAATTGGTATTTGGAATCGCTATCTTTATAAGCCAACGCATAGGTTGCATACACTACAGCAACAGATCCATCCCAAAACATACATGCATCTCCGAGATCCTTAATGAAGTTAATTGGATTGTGCGCGTCCACAATGCAGGCTACCTATCTGGCTCCAGTGCGGATCCCGGAGATACGACTGTCTATGATAACTAAAAGGGGGGAAAAAAATCCGACAACGCATCAAAGGCTTCGGCTTCCATCCAAAATGTAAAATTACAGTTTCCAGATGAATTAAGAGCTGCATCAGAAAGCGGGTGAAGCTTAAAGTGTGGAGACTGCATTGCTAAGGAAGGCGATCTTTAGCTGCTTGTGTCCATGTCGAGTGTATTATTGCTGGAGCTGCTGCGGTCAGTGACTTTTTTTTTTTATACGCACATTATAAAACAAAATCTTGAAATAAATTGCTCCGTCAGCTTGCATCGATCCGCTTTTAATTGCGCTCACCCTGTAATGTAAATGAATTAGCGGGTCACTTGCCATTGTTTGGCAGGAGACCAAATTGCAAAGATAGTCCAGCAGTGCGAGATGCAAAGTAACAGCACCGTGGAAACAGTAACCCACCCCCGATTCGTCACAAAAATCAACTTCACTTATAGTGGCACTGGGTATCTTGGTAGCAAGGAGGTAATTGTGAGACGTAAACTAGCCTATCTGGTTAATGTAATTAGCTAATGTTCTTAGCACCACGTAGTAAAGGTTGAGCATTTTCCCCACAGTGTGCACAGTCTCATCACAATAATAAAAATGTATGCAAGACAGAGCATTGCAAATAAGATAGTTTACTATTTTAAATCAACAGAGATTAGATTTACAAGCATGCAATTGAAATTGTCTACTTCCGATGTGCTGCAACTAGTAACCAACTGGGCTTCTTCACACTTTTTTTTTTTTTGTCTCGACAGTGTAACAAAAGGCTATCGAGATGCGAAACATTCCCCAATGATGGCACTGCTGTGGAGTAGGCTACAACAACCCTGAAAAACAGGTTTCAACCACATCGTGATGACTGTAGCAACCAGCAGGAGCAGTAAAACCGGAATCTCCAGTTCCGACACTAGTGAGCTGTGTTGAAGTATTTGCAGTAAAAGCCTTCCTAAGCAAAACAAGAGCAGAGCCAGGAGCCTATATATTAAACACGTCAGTTCTTGAAATGCAAGGGGGCTGGTCAGAATACGAAATCCACTGCAAATGCATTGGAAGTGCTGCACTAATTAAACGAGCTACAGGTGTTCTGGTCGAACGTTGGGAGTGTTTGGGGGGAGCACATACAATTCGAGAATGCCACAGAGTTCTAGAATTAAATTCGAATTACGCTTAAACAAACACTTACATACCATTGAATTGCAGTTCCACTTCCCAGAAAATGACACTTTTGATCACACTTCTGGCAAGGGTTTGTAGAATTATATACCCTAGCAACGCACAACGTTTCTGCAATATTTAACAACGCTGCTGCAACATTAAATTATTTCCTCGGTAGGCTAACCATTATCCCGGAGGTCTAAAATGATGGTCTTCTATCAGTTGGACGTGTGTGCTCGGATTGTTTGTAATGTCAAAACGGGAATATCGCAATGTCCACAGCCAGATCACTGCGATGAAACGGATGACTATAAGTAGTTCTTCTTCTTAAATGCCAGGAAATAATAGGCTATACCTCTGATACAGACTATTTATTGCATCTGTAGATGCTGAAGCAATAAGCCAACGGGGGGGGGGACACATCAATTGCCTAAATTACGTATTTCATGGAAGAAACCCTAAGCTCTCTGTTTAGACAGTCGCCTGTAATATGTTATATGAAGTAAAAAAATGTTTAAAATAAGGTGGGCATCATCCAAATGGTAGAAACGTATAGGGTGTATGAATGTAGTTCGTGCATTATTTTAGAAAATACAAACCTGTTACAAATCAGTGGTAACAAAAAAAAAAAAGCATGCAATGAATACAAACCGTACACTGGAAATCAAGCTCGGCAGACAACAAGTGTGCCTTTCATGTAGGTTGATTAAATAGGACCTTTTCACACCTGATCAGCTCCCTGTATTGAGATGTAGTGTCTCGAATAATATAATGTAAAACTGCCAAGATTGGCAGGCAATTAATATAACAGCAAATCGGACTAGCGTACTTGGTCTGAAAACTGTGTTGTGCTGTTGGGGGATAGGAAGAACACAACCGAGTCCATTTGAATGCAAGGGAAGCAGTTGGATTTCAGTGGGGATAATTGCCCATTAAAACGCTGAAAATGAACTTATTTTCACCCTATGTCTAATCGAGATTTTTAACACTTGACCGAACTTATACTTTGCATTTGTTAGCAATGTACGGCTTATACCAACCATCTATTTCAAGTTAACTAAAAACCTTACCTTAGTGGGGGGAGAAGTCCGCTAAGCCGGCTCCGTGCGCTTCTGCCGGGCTGGGAGCCGCGTCGCCTCTCCGTGCTCAGCCACTTCAGCCCACCAACTCCCACGGTGGCAAATCCAGCTTTTTAGGAAGAAGACGCAATCCCTAGAGCAACAACATCCACAAGAATCCCTGCAACCATGGAGCACCGCTATCCCTTCAGATCCCACAGATCCTGCTCAGCGGCCACTTTGCCTGGGCTCCCCTGCTATTTCAGTGCAATGCAACTGTGGTGCAAATATACCAGTCCGGCGAAATGTTAATTGCGGTGACAAAACACGTGACTCTCAAACCCAAAGAGTTGGCAACTCCGAACCGGTCCTACTGCATTCCGCCGCGCCGAGCCGAGCCGAGCCGAGCCGAGCCCTGCACTGAGCCAGTACCGTCTCCTCAGTGCATCCTCAGTACCGAGGCTTTCCCATGCGATACGGCTTACACAGGCACAAATGATACAGCTCAGTCCATCTGCTTGCAAACCACACTCAGGTTGTTGGTTTTTAACCCTTGTGTCTCTCTCTCCGTCTTCTCTTGTTTTACTTGTCTGTGTAAGATCGGTGGAGGAGCTTGCACAGCAGCACACCTTGCGCAGCTAGTATACGCAGCTACTGGATGTGTGAGTGAAGCAATTTCCCAGCTCTCTCTCTCTCTCTCTCTCTCTCTCTCTCTCGCCAGAGGAGAAACAGTTGGGAGGTGGAGCCATATACAGAAACCCTTCAGCCTTATCTGATTCTCAGTAGTTTCACATCACCTGCTACAGAGATTAACAGTGCATTCGCCAGGCAGGTCTTATTTACAAATAAATCGAATGATAATAATAACAATCGTCCCGAAACTCGTATTGTGACGATTTGTGAACTTGGAGTTTTAAACTCCTTGCAGGATGGCTGTGTAAGTGTCACTGCTGTACACTATTTCATTTCAATCGGATGTATATTCCCACACATGAAGTGATCTTGGCTGAACAGCGGGGTGTGCTTTCACTCAAAGTAAACTTCAGGCTGCACATGTGTGTGTCGGTGTGAAGAGGAGAGAGTACGCGTTAAGCACGGGTTGATGGGACATGCATGACATGGGTCTTCAATGGAGCATGAGGGGCCAATGTCCACCTCACAGGTCACCACTGAGGACCCGCTCAGGACCCGTGTGGGGAAATGTGTCGTGGCCCCCAGTTACCACACCACGGTGTATAGCAGTAACACAAGCATATATGTTATATAATTATTTCTGTTGTTTTATAATTGAAGGCAAAATAAAAACATACAGGCAAATACAGCCTTTATGCTACGAGTACCATAGACATTGGTTTCCTTAATAAATACCATATGGTTGGTCACAAGCGCCGTGGGAAATCTACTTGTCTTAAAAAGTCAGGATTGGAGTGTAATTCTTTCCACTCAAACATTTCTTACAATTAGTGACGCAATGAGCGGTGACGTCATGCTGGCTGCAGCTGATGTGTGTCCCGTCAGTGAGTAAACCTGCAGAGCAACAACTCACCTGCGGAATTACAGGGAGCAAACGCCACTAGAAACTAAATTGTACATTGAATACATACAAACAACCCCTCTGAGTCACTTCTTGGTATTTGTGTTATTATTGTACATTTATGGTAGTTGCTGTTTATTTACTAGTTAACTCTAACTGCATTATGCTCTCTCTCTCTCTCTCTCTCTCTCTCTCTCTCTCTCTCTCTCTCTGTCTCTGAGAGATACTGTCGTGTCTACTACTCCTAGTTAATAGAAAATAATCAATTAACCCAAACTAAGACTATTGTATATGCAAATATACCAGTTTACAGATGTTTCTATTAAAACGTATAGTTTTTAGATGTAGATTGTTTAGATGTATGTTTATTATTATTATTATTATTATTATTATTATTATTATTATTATTAGTATTATTATTATTATTATTATTATTATTATTATTATTATTATTATTATCATCCAGCTATTCAGCAGACACCTTTATCCAAGGCGACATACATGGTTTAAGTAATGACATACAATGCTATACACAACGTTACAAGGATAAAAACCTAAGTACATACAAAATAAGCGTCTACACAATGCAATTAATAAAATATGAGGTAACAGATATTATAATAGATGCAATCTATTCATGCATCATCGAATGTATAATAATCAGCTTAAATATTGGTCAGCACTGGACTGTAGGTAATTAAAAGACTGGCTCAGACATAAAGCAGCATCAAGTCAGTGGTGTTTGAGTTTGCGTGTCTTTAACAATCCGGCTCATGAACTGAGGCCAGGAAGCACACAGCAGGAAGAGTTCATTGTTCTCTTGGCGCCACCTGCAGGTATTTTTGTGAACCTATATGGGAAAAAAAAATAGACGTAAAGTCCACTGTAGTACAGTATAAGTAAGAGTTCTCAAATTCCTACAAATTGTCACATTTGAATCATGTCTGTGTAGAGACAGTAAATACAATACCCAATCAGGAAGTTTTTCTTTCTGTCTTATAATATCAGACTAAAATTAGTTGTAGTAGAAACAAATTAATTGCATATAAAAATGCCAGTATTGGAAACTATTTTATTATTGTATGTATGCAAAAGGGAAATATTTTAAACACCATTTATATGCAATTAAAATTTTAACAGTGTGTTGATTTATCAAATGTGGGACCAAAGCCATTAGCTACTTTAAAGGCTGGACACTCTGTGGCAAATCCACAACATATTTCATGTTAGATAAAGGATGGCTTCATAATGGGCAAATGTGAGGCAGAGACAATATATTAATGAGGTCATCACAGGCATTTGTCAGTGCTGTGTGCAGGGTTGACTACCAGCATAAAAGTTCTTCATTAGAAACTGATTCAAGCTCTCTTCCCAGCCTTCAACAGGTTGAAAGGTGGAGCAAACACTGAGATCAGGATCAAAGCGGAAAGCTTCTCAGTGCTATAAAACAGAATTCAATCACGGCAGGAGCCAGGGGAAGAAATATGTGACTTTGCTTGTCTTGAATAAAATAATTTATGAAATAGTAAATTAGTTAGTATTAAGCTCATTATTAGTGTGTATGTATTTAACATTTAACAATTGCAATATTTTCTCTTCCTTTTCTAAGTTTTGCTCTTGTTTTTAAGGTGTTTAGGAGGCATTTATTACTATTTTTGTAGTTAGAAAGACATACACTCCCTTGGTCCTTATATATGTTGTTTGTTTGTTTGCTTATCAGCTAAAATGCTCTGAAAGGAGCACTGTATCGTATGCCCGAACTTCATGACAATGTATTTATTTTCTTACTGTTTTCTTGCTCTATGAACTGTACTTCTGGGAATTAAAAATGAGAAGTTGAAGTTAACCTTTCTTACAATAAATATAGGTTCATATCCATTTGTAAAGCAACAGGTTAATTAATTTTGTCTTTGATTTTGTCCTGTCACGTGTTCCCCTTGGTTTTATGTTATGCCCTATATTAGTTTTGCCATGGAAAACTGCTACACACAATAATTCCTTATCAGATGCCTCAAAACTGATCACCAGTTTGGGGATGTACGAAAGTAAAAGAAAATGAAAAAGAGGAACCACTTCTTACACCAGTGACACTTGCTGAAATTGTTCGATGGCTGTCTTAATAAATATTAAGTATTTACTTCTAAAATATTGACTTCTCTAGCAATACACAATTGTGTAGCAAATACACATATTAGAGGATGAAAAAAGTGGAAAATCATCATCATACGTTCTTTAGCAGCAAGTGAGTCCAAAGGATGAGATGTGGACCCCATTTTAAACTGACAAATGTTACAGTGCTCTGTCTTAGCCTCTTTTGTGCTGTACAGTACAGTGCTGGAACTACCTGTCAAGCTGTGTGTTACATCATTACCCTCACACCACTACTGAACCCACTCTTGATTTAATACATGAGCAAATCCTACTGTGGGTTCAGTTCTACACACTTCCAATTACATTAACCCTTGCTCTCCCTGGGGTGCACTTTCAAAGGCAACTTCATTTTAACTCAAGTGTGTAAAATAACACATTTTGTTTTCACTCGAAGGCGTGTTAATTACAACCCTGACTTGAACCGGTGACTGGAAGATTGATGTTGATAAACATTTTAGTGTGCATAGATGTCTAAACCCTTGCATAAATATGCAACTGGGATTCAGACACCCAATCAATGTGCATTTCAGACTTACACACTGACATCCTTTTAGGCAGAACATTGAGCTTTTTAATGTATGCAAATAAACAGGAAGGTTTTCTTTTTTGGTGTGTCTAAATATAAAAGACTCTCACTACACACAGAAACATGTCTTTATTTCACACAATGGCAAATAATGACGGTGGTTACACATGAGGCAAATTACATTTTAGTTGATAAAATAATTAAAGCTTTTAACCCCTTGACTAGTTTTTAAAAGAACATCAACATTTTCTCTAATTCTTTTTATACATTACTTCACAATTTCAAATTCAGTACATATTTGTATAATAATATACCAGAAATAGCTTAGCACGTTTGAAAATACATGTTCTGGTTATCTTTTTAAAATTCTGTGACACAAATTCTATAAATGAATTTGGGTTAATTTCTTAAATATGATTCTGATACATAATATGATACTTAATACTTTTAATAAAGATATTTAATTTAAAATAAGATGTTTGCAAAAGACCTATAAGATGCCACAACCGAATGAAAAAGCATATTGCATTGAACAGATAGGATGCTATGCAAACTGTTGGTTATGAATAAATCCTTAACACAATCT
The DNA here is from genome assembly GCF_036373705.1 of Amia ocellicauda. Lineage (NCBI taxonomy): Eukaryota > Metazoa > Chordata > Actinopteri > Amiiformes > Amiidae > Amia > Amia ocellicauda. The sequence goes on from NC_089860.1 coordinate 15,655,046, forward strand.
GACACTCACTGAATTGCGGTAAATAAACACTGACCACATTGTACTGCTGCTTGGAATTAATAACCTCAGAATAACAAAAAACTGAGAATGAGTTTGTTAGTGTGTGAATGAAAGACTTAAAAAAACAAAACCAAAAAAATGCCTTGCAGTGTGAACGCACTGAAGGAGACTGTTATCACACATTATCAGGGGCTTATTACCCCCCAAGAATGTAAAAGGATTTGTACTTACTGAAATTACATGGTAGTATAAAATGTTCAAACATCGTTGGAATCTCATCCCTCTGATTAGGGCTGATGTGATAGGCTATAAGACAATTTCCGTTAATTCAAAGTAATGGGAGAGGGCGTGTCCCTACTGATGTAGAAAGATAATTGCACTCAAGTATCAACATAAATAACAAATTACTGTGGGATGCCCAAAGTAGATGCTGAGACTGATATAAACGGGCTGAGTTTAGTCAGATTGTTACAGTTACTGTCCCCTGTGCTGTGTCACAACTCCTGAGTGTGCAAAATATAAAAATTAAAAATAAATATAAATATATATAATACAAAAAAGAGGTGCCCAGTCCACTGAATAATGCATTTAGTCTGTATGGGTTTTCTCCCAAGCAATTTGACACACAACTCCCAATTTAACTATAATTAAAGTTGTGTAACATCCTTTTGTCTGGCTGAGGAAAGTAGACAAGATTTAGATCTATTCAAAAACACCTAATTTAGTGCTGCCTTTTGAGATAACAACATTTGCTTGCTTATCACACAGCAAACAAGGATCTGACCAGATCCCCAGATACGTGGAGTTATTAACTTGAACAGGAGATGAATTATTCATTGTGCTAATGACAAAAGCAATCCTGGGCTAGTTCAATCTGGCTGTACTGTATGTAACAAACAGAAGAATGTGTATGCTTACAGTATAAAGATTTGACAGAATGCTTTGGGTTCTGATAACATAAAGCTAACCCTTTTTCGCTTTCTGACTCAGATCTGCTGATTGATTTGTTTAAATAATAATCTTACGTTTTTATGTATGTAGGTATGTTTGTTATGGAATGCTTGTCAATATAATTTCAAACATTAAATTGCAAAATCTTGAGGAAAAGAAAGTTATGAAACGCTGGACACTCTGCACAAGTCAGTCTTTTGATATCTGTCATTAAAA